>NW_027507903.1:477729386-477841886 GCF_037356315.1 Lithobates pipiens | reverse complement strand
TTGTTGATGTCAGAGAATAGGCAGAGTGGTTTGAAATGATAGAAAGGCAACAGTAACTCAAATAACCGTTGTTATAAATCATTACAACCAAGGCATGCACAATACTATCTCTGAACGCACAACACATTGAACCTTGAAACAAATGGGCTACAGCAGCAGGAGAGCACACTGGGTGCCACTCCTGTCAACAAAAGAACAGGAAACTGAGGCTACAATTCGCACAGGCTCACCAAAATTGGACAACAGAAGATTGGAAAAACATTGCCTGGTCTGATGAAAGCATGGATCAGACTGTTGGTGTAATGGTATGAGGAATATTTTCTTGGCACACTTTGGGCCCCTTAGTACCAATTGAGCATAGTTTAAAACGCCATGACCTACCTGAGTATTGTTGATGTCTATCCATTTATGACTACAGTGTACCCATCTTCTGATAGCTACTTCCAGCAGGATAATGCACCATGTCACAAAGCTCAAATCATCTCACCACTGGTTTCTCAACCATGACAATTTGCAGCGAGGAGAGGCAGAACAGGGAACTGCCTATGTAAACAAGGCAATTCTCCATTCTGCCGGATGATGACATGACAGATTTACTGTTCCCAGTGATTGCGAACAGTGATCTGTCATGTCCCTGGCAGCCCATCCCCCCTAAAGTTCCCTAGGGAACATACTTCACCCCTTGATCGCCCCCTAGTTTTAACCCCTTCCCTGCCAGTGTCATTTACACATTGATCAGTGCATTTTTATAGCACTGATTAATGTAATAATGTCATTGGTCCCCAAAAAGTAATTTGGGGTCAGATTTGTCTGCCACAATCCCACTAAAAATCGCAGATTGCCGCCATTACTAGTAAAAACTATAAAATAATAAAATCCTTAAAGTTCCATAGATTGTAGAAGCAAAAACTTTTGGGCAAACCAATCAATATAAGCCTGTTGTGATTTTGGTTAGCAAAAATATGTAGAAGACTATATGCATTGGCCTAAACTGCTCAATTTATTTATTTTTGGGATATTTATTACAGCAAAAAAACAATTTCTTCAAAATTGTTGCTCTTTGGTAATGGCGCAAACAAAATAAAAACTGCAGAGGTGATCAAATGCCACCAAAAGAAAGCTATATTTGAGGGGAAAAAAGGCAATTTTTGCTTGGGTACAGCATCGCACGACCGTGCAATTGTCAGTTAAAGCGACGCACTGCCGAATCGCAAAAAATGGCCTGGTCATTAAGGGGGCAAATCCTTCCGGGGTTAAAGTGGTTAAATTCGTTTTTCTGTAATTTTCATAGAATTATCAACTATACAGGAAGCCTATTACAGTCTCAATATAGTTTTTGGTAAAAATACAAAAAAAAAAAAAAGTGAATTCGGGCAGCACAGTGGTGTAGTGGTTAGCACTCTCACCTAGCAGTAAGAAGGGTCACTGGTTCAAATCCCAACCACAACACTACCTGCCTGGAGTTTGCATGTTCTCCCTGTGCTTGCGTGGGTTTCCTCCGGGTACTCCGGTTTCCTCCCACAATCCAAAGACATGCAGGTAGGTTAATTGGCTTCTGTCAAAAATTGCCCCTAGTATATGAATGGGGACCTTGGATTGTGGGCTCGAGGGTAGGGACCAATGTGAGTGTGCAATGTACAGGAATAGGGACAATTGTAGACACTGACTCAGGTTGAACTGGATGGACTGGTGTCTTTTTTCAACCTAACTATGAAACTATTCAGGGCTCGAGTCCTGCGGGAACGCTTGGGAACGGCGTTCCCATTAGCTGCCTGAGTAGCCCGCCGCAAGTGCGTAGCCCGCCGCTCCTCTGCCGCCCGAGTGACTGGTTGCTAGGCTAGGGCCGCTCCGCGTCTAGCAACCGGTCACATGACGTCGGCCGTACACGTGGGCACGCACTGGAGTCAGTGGGCAGTGCGCATACGGCCTCCAGCGCAGCCAGCGACAGACACACGCCGCTGGGATACGGACTGTCTCCTCCCTCCCCTCTACCCAGTGCTCTCCCGAGAAGTAAACCAGGTTAGTCACTAGCACTCTGCACTACCCAATACCCTGCTGATACTCTGCACTACCCAATACCCTGCCGATACTCTGCACTACCCAATACCCTGCCGATACTCTGCACTACCCAATACCCTGCCGATACTCTGCACTACCCAATACCCTGCCGATACTCTGCACTACCCAATACCCTGCCGATACTCTGCACTACCCAATACCCTGCCGATACTCTGCACTACCCAATACCCTGCCGATACTCTGCACTACCCAATACCCTGCCGATACTCTGCACTACCCAATACCCTGCCGATACTCTGCACTACCCAATACCCTGCCGATACTCTGCACTACCCAATACCCTGCCGATACTCTGCACTACCCAATACCCTGCCGATACTCTGCACTACCCAATACCCTGCCGATACTCTGCACTACCCAATACCCTGCCGATACTCTGCACTACCCAATACCCTGCCGATACTCTGCACTACCCAATACCCTGCCGATACTCTGCACTACCCAATACCCTGCCGATACTCTGCACTACCCAATACCCTGCCGATACTCTGCACTACCCAATACCCTGCCGATACTCTGCACTACCCAATACCCTGCCGATACTCTGCACTACCCAATACCCTGCCGATACTCTGCACTACCCAATACCCTGCCGATACTCTGCACTACCCAATACCCTGCCGATACTCTGCACTACCCAATACCCTGCCGATACTCTGCACTACCCAATACCCTGCCGATACTCTGCAATACATACCTTGATGATACTCTGCAATACATACCCTGACGATACTTACTCAGCAATACTTACCCTGCAATACCCAGCAATGCCCTGCCAATAATCTGCAATACCCAGCAATAATCTGCCATACCCTGCCCATACTTATCCTGCCAATATTCTGCAATACCCTGCCAATACTTACCCTGCCAATACATATTCTGCTAATACCCATCCATGCTCAGCCAAAATATTATTGGGGGAGATGACATGGATATTACAGTAGGGGAGATGTATATTGCAGTGGGGACTATATGGTGGTGACATTTTTCACAGGTTTTTGCAAATTCATTTATTATTTGCTGATCCGAAAAAAGATCCGATCTGTGACTCAGATCCAAGGAATGATCCGATCCATGAGTTTTTTGATCCGTTGCCGATAATCTTGCACGGCAAGGGCAACGTTATTCCAGTTTGTGTGATATTTTCTAATTTGCTGTATTTGAATTTGGAACAGGGTGTATTTGTGTTAGAAATTCCCTGCGAGGGAAAGATCATCACCCATTGTGTTGATTATTCTGTTTGACAAGTTAACTTATTTTGTATTTGTAAACTGGCACTTTACAATAAATGTACTGTATTTTCTGTGAAATATATATGCATATGAGCGTACCTTTATTTTTATTTTTTTTGGTGGGGGAGTGGATCTTGGGTGGGAGTTCCCACACTTTTTTCCCCAGGACTTGACCCCTGAAACTATTACATTACATCTAGTCAGTGTATGATTTTTTTTTTCCTTTTACATTTTTTGACACAGTAAGGAATGTTTAAAACAGAGGAAGTTCCACTTGTCTGCCTCCTCCCTTAGCTGCCACATTTGGACACCTTTGGGGGGTGGGGGGTGGAGTTGCCTGGTTTTCACAGGTACCCGCTCCTACTTCAGCTCCCTGTAGTGAACTGAGCTGGAAGTTCGGCCCCCTTCCGTCCCCTGCAGCTGTCCCATTCACAAAGCACAGCACACCTCGTGCAAAGCTGCAAGGCGCCAGCAGCTGATAGATTGAAAAAACGGGTGCCCTAATATTAAAAGTCAGCAGCCACAGTATTTGTAGCTGCTGATTTTACACTTTTTCTGGGGGTGGGGTTTGGGGAGCCTGGAGCTCCTCTTTAACTGCCTCCCGACCAACCGCCGCAGTTATACTGTGGCAAGTTGGCTCCCCTGTGCGAGCCGTCGTAGCTATACGTGGACTTGTGGGGTCGGGATAGCAGGCACACGTCTGCTGTACAGCGGGGGTCCCAATGCTCCTGGCAGGCGGTCACGATTACCAGGACACACAGAACAGGGACGTGTGTGTGTGTGTGTGTGTGTGTGCAAACACACACGTCCCTGTTCGGTTCTGACAGGAGTGACAGATCGTGTGTTCCTATTAGCTAGGAACCACGATTTGTCACTTCTAGTCAGTCTCCCCCCCCCCCTTCAGTTAGAATCACCTCCCAGGGAACACAGTTAACCCCTAGATCACCCCCTAGTATTAACCCCTTCACTGCCAGTGATATTTTACAGTAATCAATGCATTTTTATAGCATTGATCACTGTATTAATGCGTATGGTCCCAAAAACGTGTCAAAATTGTCCGATGTGTCCGCCATGTCGCAGTCACGGTCAAAAAAGGAAAATAAAAATAAAGGAAAATAAAAATACTAATACAAATCTATCCACCATTTTGTAGACACTATAACTTTTGCGCAAACCAATCAATGTGCGCTTATTGCGATTTTTTATTTTACCAAAAATATGTAGAAGAATACATATCGGCCTAAACTGAGAAATTTTTATTTATTTTTTTAAACAAAGGGGATATTTATTATAGCAAAAAGTACAAAATATTGTGCTTTTTTTTTCAAAATTGTTGCTCTTTTTGTTTATAGCGCAAAAAATAAAAACCGCAGAGGCGATCAAATACCACCAAAAGAAAGCTCTATTTGTTTGGGTGCAACGTCGCCATATCAGTTAAAGCAATGCAGTACCGAATCGCAAAACGTGCTATGGTCAGGAAGGGGGTAAATTCTTCTAGGGCTGAAGTGGTTAAAGTAGGACTGAAGGCAAAACCGGTTTCATTTTGGAAAGCATAAAGAATGGTTATATTTGCCATTTGTGTTCTACAGGGGAACTTTTCCTTTAGTTCCCATCCCATAGTAAAAAAAAAAAAAAAAAAAAAAAAAAAAGGTCAAAGGAAACAAAAAGAAAAACCGAATAAAGTGAGTCAGTCACTAGAACTAGCGTACAAATTGGAATATTTTTCCTCTGAACCTTCTCCACTCAACTAAAAAAAAAAATAATAATGTTCCCTTCAGTTGGAATTCAAAACACTTGCTATATTCTTTTCCTTTCTGTGTCCTGTTGGAGATATCAAATTGAATTCCTGAATTCATTTACAGCACAACAGCTTTACTTACTCTGTGCAGTGTGTATAGCAAGGCAATAGTTATTAAAGAGGAGCTCCAGTCAATTTTGTGTTGATAGTCAGCAGCTACAAAAACTGTAACTGCTGACTTAACACACACACTCACCTGTCCCAGGATCCAGTGATGGATCCACCCGAACCATCAGTTCTCTGCCTATCCTCTCCTCACCGGCATTTCAACTGTGGGCACTTGGCTGCGACAGCTTGCAGCTTCGCAGCTGGGTGTGCATGTGAGTGTTGCGCTGCCCCTGCTGAATAGTTGGGCAATCTTCTGGGATCCATGACGTGTCCCAGAAGTTCCGTTTTGGGTGGAGCTCCGCTTAAACATGTAGCAAATGTTTCAAAGCTCAACTACAGGCAGTTCCCGAATTATAAAAATTGTTCCCTCCTCCCACAACTAATTAAGGATCTTGAAACTTAGAAGGGTAAAATCTCAACAGGACCAAGTGACCTGTCAAGTCTGCACCTTTTAAATTTTTTATACTTAACCTTTTTGTCCAACTAGTGTTTTGAGTTTGTCCCAAGCATGTTTAAATTCACTGAAATTATGTTCCAAGCATCCACTACTCTTTTGGTAAAATACCTAAGATTTGAACTTTCTTCCTCCTGGTTTGAGTTTATGTCCCCAAGCTCTTGATCTTCGCTTCATAACTGCCCTCACTTTTGTTACCAAGCAATGGAAATGTTTTGTCTGTTTTATCAAAAATCTTTTGATAAGCGAGGTCTCCAAAACTAGTTACCAAAAGTATATAAATGGGAAACCTTCCTCCTGCTGGGGTTCCCTCTAGTGATAATTGAAAATCTACACAATATAGAGGAATCAGGACCTCTTTCTCCTGCTAAGGATCCCTCTAGTGATAAGTAACCACTTCAATACCGGGCACTTATACACCTTCCTGCCCAGACCAATTTTCAGCTTTCAGCGCCGTCAGACTTTGAATGACAATTGCGCGGTCATACAACACTGTTCCCAAATTACATTTTTATAATTTTGTTCCCACAAATAAAGCTTTTTGGTGGTATTTGATCACCTCTGGGATTTTTATTTTCTGCTAAATAAAAGAAAATATTTTTTGGGTTACAAAACTTTGTAAATAAGTTTTCTTCTTCACTGATGGGCACGGATGAGGTGGCACAGATAAGCACCAATATGCAGCACTGATAGGCAAGGATGGGCACTGATAGATGTACTGATGAATGCCAGTGCCAAACAATGCCTGCCAATCAGTGATGCCCATTGTGGGTACTGACTGGCATCCCTGGTGGTCTAGGGTGGCATACCTGGTGGTGACATCCCTGGTGGTCCAGTATGGGCATCCTTGGGGGGGGGGTGTTTGGGGGGCTGCACTGATAATGTGAGGAAAAGCCCATCACCGGCTCTCCCAGTTTACATTGTGACGAGCCGTGATTGGACATGGCTGATCACATGGTAAAGAGTCTCTGTCAGACTCTTTACCTAGATTGGAATTGCGGTGTGTGTCAGACTAACACACCGCAACAATCGCCGCAATCGGGGGGCGTGCAGCGGCTCGATAGCCTAGCAACGTCATAGGAGAATTTATATATATATATATATATATATATATATATATATATATATATATATATATATATATATATATATATATATATATATACACACACATATATACATATATACATACATACACACACACACACACACACACACATATACACAATTATATATATGAATCAGGACCTCCTTCCTCCTGCTGGTAATTCCTACAATGAACCCCACCACTCCATACAGCTTCTCTGCTCCACTGACAGGCCACAATCATCTGCAATAAACCACCCTCAAAGCATTTTTCACTGTACATCTGAACAAAAATGTACCCCCATGTTGTACGCGATAATAGGATTTTTCCTGTATTTTGCATTTGAAAACAAACTGCACTTCCCACTACGTTGACCAATATTCCAGGAATACCAGATTACATCCCATTTTACAAACACCTCCAGGAAAATCCTCGGGGCTTTCACACTGGAGACACTGCAGCGTCTGTTTCAGGTCGTTTTGCAGGCGCTAATTTTAGCGCAATATCGTCTGCAAAACGACCCAGCGTGAAAGGGGTCTAACAATCATTTGTGTCAGAATTACTTCTACCTCAGTAAAATGAACTCAGAATGCAAAATCAGTTTAAAGCAGGTAATGCAGTTTAGAGGAAAGTCAAATGCAAGTTAGGAGGTCAAACCCACCTGGCAATAACCGTCAAATCGATTAAGAACTGTCTCAAACTAAGCTCCAATGCAACGGAATGTACTAGGAACCAAGTGCCATTTTCCTGTTGCTGCAGATATTACATGGCTGAAGCCTAAACCAACCACCCAGGCTGAAACTTTAGACTTCAAAGTGATCCCATAAACATGCAAGTTTGCACTGGGTGACCCTTTATGTCTTTGAAGATTGGGGAAGCGGATTGGCAGCATTTTGTTTGTCAATCAGGACCTGTTGCCAGTTTTATGAATAAAAAGATAAGCTTGGTATTTTTGCCCAGAAAAGGTGCCAAGCTTAGCTGCAGGTGATAGCTGTCCCAAGGGAAAGAACAATTGTGCTGGCTCAGCCAGGGTCACAGAGAGACCTGGAAAATCACGAACAGACCCTAATCCAAATGCAAATAGGCAGATCAGATCGCTGTTCTCATGTCTAAGGAAAAAAATGCACTATTTTACACAAGAGTTTTTACTCAATTCTTTTGCTATAAAATATTATGTGTGTATATATTGCATGTACATCACACAGGCACGCAGTATATTATATACACACGCAGTATATTATATACACCGTCTCGCAGTCTCCGCTATAATTCCTTTCAAAGGTGTTCTATTGAACTGAGGTCAGGACTGCAAAGATCCTCCACCCCAAACTTGCTCATCCGTGTCTTTATGTACCTTGCTTTGTGCACTGGTGCCCAGTCACGATGGAACAGGAAGCTGTTCCCACAAAGCCGGGAGCATGAAAAAATTTACAAAATGTCTTGGTATGCTGACACCTTAAGAGTTCCCTTCACTGGAACTAAGGGGCCAAGCCCAACCCCTGAAAAACAACCCCACACCATAATTCCCCCTCAAGACATGGATGCGTGAGTTTGGGGTGGAGGAACTTGACAGGCCTGCAAAGAGTCCTGACCTCAACCTGATAGAACACGTTTGGGATGAATTAGAGTGGAGACTGCGACCCAGGCCTTCTCATCCACATGAGTGCCTGACTTTACAAATGTGTTTCTTGAAGAACGGTCAAACATTCCCATAGGCACACTCCTAAACCTTGTGGACAGCCTTCCCAGAAGAGTTGAAGCTGTTATAGCTGCAAACGGTGGGCCAACTCAATATTGAACCCTACGGACTGGGATGCCATTAAAGTTCTTGTGCATGAAAATGCAGACGTCCCAATGGTAATATATTGTGTATACACATAAAATATATATATTCTATACATACACACACACACATTCCTATTGTTTGCAGATTTGTTTGTAAAACTACCTGTGATCCCTATGATCAATTGGCAGTCATGGTAATCACATGATCAACACCTACATCAACTCATTATGAAATGTTGCCGTAGATCAGGGATGAGCTCATGTAGGTTTGAATTCCAGTCTGAATACACTTGAGCTATACCAACAGAAAACGGGTACTGCACACCGCCAATCAAGCGGCCGAGGCATTCCCGGACCCGCAACTGCATATATACATGCACCTAGCGGGATATCTTATGTGGACTTGGACTAGGAACCAAACACACCTGAGCTCATCCCTAAAATAGACCAAATACTGTCAGGACTAAGAGCACAAATAGGTGCACACACCACCCTCCACAATGGAAAGTAGATACATTCCTTCAAATGACCATTTCTAGAAAGGTTAATAAAATACAGGATTGTGGGTGTGAATTTGTTAAGAGCTCTCAATTAGCAACCTGGAAAAAGGTAAATAAATAATGTTTTATATTAGAGATATAAATTTATTTATCATACATCAGGGGACAAAGAGCAGCCATTACTATCCGGGTTATATGCCACCTACTGGTGAATGGACACTGGTAAACCAAACAAATAAGTCCTCCTATATAATCCCTCCTACACAGGAAGTACCTTTTTTTCACCAGTGTCTGTAAGGTGGTGGTAACTGATGTGATACATGTGCTCTTGAAACATACTTGGAGGTCTGGGCGGTTCTATTAAGAATCATGCACTTCAATTGGCCTATTTGGACTCCAATCAGATCCATTTGAGAAAGCTTTCAGCCAAAGCGTATGGTACCTGAGCCTCATTGAAAGGAGAGAAGATTCCTCGAGGTTTGCCTTATGGCGCTGAACCCTATGTAATGAAACCCTGTGCAGCATTTTTTCTGACCAATGTTTTTTCCTGCAGGGCGTTATACAGGTCCAGCGAAGTGGACCCAGTCTCTGAAGGTCTTATGACAAAGCTTGCCATGATGGGTGAAGATTGGATTACTATTATGTTCAGAGTCCGGCAGCAGTTTTTTTTTTTTTTTTTTTTTAAAGAGAACGATAGATCTGACTGTTATCCTGATGGCCACAGGGGGCAGTGTGCGGTTTAATCATGCTGTGTACTTAGTTGTGTGGGCTGCTGTTTCTCCTCCAGCCACTAGAGGGTGCAGGCTCGCCCAATATGGCCCATTTTTATATAGGCAGGAAGTGGAAGGGTGGCCATGTGGTCGACAGGTTCAGCAGGGCCTCTGCAGACATAACAGCAGCCCACGGATACTAACAAAGTAACAAAGTGACAAAAGTCATGATCATATGCTGCATATTTACTGCTTAATCTGGGGGGACTGTGCAACTGTAAGTCAATACACCCCTGGACGGATAGCAGTTCACTTTAAAGTGTTTTTGACTGCTCGGAAGGTAGGTGAAGTGTTATACACATGCTTTCAAACTTGTTGCTTAACCAGTTGCCGACCGCCGCATGCCGATGTACGTCGGTAGAATGGCACGGGCAGGCATAAGGACATACATGTACGTCCCTTGCCTCCCGCGGGTCGGGGGCCCGATCGGGCCCCCGCCCGGTGCCTGCGGCGGTCGGTTTTCGTCCGGGAGCGATCCGGGACGAGGGGGCGGCCATTCATTCATGGCCACCCCCTCGCGATCGCTCCCGACGAATAGAAATCCCCGGTGACATCACTTCCTCTCCTGTAATGTAAACACAGGAGAGGAAGTGATGTATTCTCTCCTCCGTGTCGGTATTTTTCGTTCCGACACGGAGGAGAGCGGATCGGTGAGTTGCACCAACACTCTACACACACAGTAGAACATGCCAGGCACACTCACACCCCCCCTTTACCCCCCGATCACCCCCCCAATTACCCCTGCCCCCCAGTCACAGTGACACCAATGTCTTTTTTTTTTTTTTTGCATTGGTGTCATTTGTGACTGTAATAACTGTTAGGGCAGTTAGAGTTAGCCCCCTTTAGTTCTAATGTACCCCCCTAACCCCCCCAATAAAGGTTTAACCCCGTGATCACCCCCCGTCGCCAGTGTCACTAAGGCTGGGTTCACATTGCAGCGGTTTATGAGAACGAATGTGATTCGCACCGCACTGCAGTGCAAATCACATCCGATCTCTGTGCGATTCGAGTTCAGCCATTCGCCGCACCCGCCGCACCCGCCGCAAATTCGCACGGGACCCTTTTTTTGGCCCGCAGCAGAATCGGATCGCATGGGTGTTCACACCATGCGATCCGAGTTTGCAGATCGCACTGCGATATGCGAACTGATCTGGGGGTGTCAGTAACATTTCACTGACACTCCCAGCAGTTCGCATAGGGCAGTGTGAACTGCCGCCGGGAGGCATGCGATGCGGGAACCCGCCGCGCATTCGTGGCGTTCCCGCATCGCTCCAGTGTGAACCCAGCCTAATAAGCGATCGTTTTTCTGATCGCTGTATTAGTGTCACAGGTGACGCTAGTTAGGCAGGTAGGTATTTAGGTTCGCTGCAGCTTTTTATAGCGCCAGGGACCCCCATATACTACCGCATAAAGCCCCCTAATTGCCCCCTAGTTAACCCTTTCACCAGTGATCACCATATAACTGTTACAGGTGACGCTGGTTGGTTAGTTATTTTTTTATAGTTTCAGGGCACCCGCCATTTATTACCTAGTCTCACTAGTGTACCCCTAAATTTAGGGGTGTCTACTTTCCAAAATGGGGTCATTTGGGGGGGGGTTTGTGCCATCTTGGCATTTTATGGCCTTCAAAACTGTAACGCCCTTAGAAAGCCTGAAGGCGGTGCTTGGTTTTCGGGGCCCCGTACGCGGCTAGGCTCCCAAAAAGTCCCACATATGTGGTATCCCCGTACTCAGGAGAAGCAGCAGAATTTATTTTGGGGTGTCAATTCACATATGCCCATGGCATGCATGAGCAATATCATTTAGTGACAACTTTGTTAAAAAAAAAAAAAAAAGTTTGTAATTTTCCCGCAACTTGTGGCAAAATATAAAATATTCCATGAACTCAACATGCCTCTCAGCAAATAGCTTGGGGTGTCTACTTTCTAAAATGGGGTCATTTGTGGGGGTTTTGTGCCATCTTGGCATTTTATGGCCTTCAAAACTGTAATAGGTAGTGAGAAGTGAACTCAAAAATTTACGCCCTTAGAAAGCCTGAAGGCGGTGCTTGGATTTCGGGGCCCCGTACGCGGCTAGGCTCCCAAAAAGTCCCACATATGTGGTATCCCCATACTCAGGAGAAGCAGCAGAATTTATTTTGGGGTGTCATTTCAAATACGCCCATAGCATGTGTGAGCAATATATCATTTAGTGACAACTTTGTGTAAAAAAAAAAAAAAAATTTTTTTTTTGTCATTATTCAATCGCTTGAGGCAAAAAAATAAAATATTCAATGGGCTCAACATGCCTCTTATCAATTTCCTTAGGGGGTCTACTTTCCAAAATGGGGTCATTTGGGGGGGTTTTGTACTGCCCTGCCATTTTAGCACCTCAAGAAATGAGATAGGCAGTCGTAAACTAAAAGCTGCGTAAATTCCAGAAAACGTACCTTAGTTTGTAGATGTGACAACTTTTGCGCAAACCAATAAATATACAATTATTGACTTTTTTTTTACCAAAGACATGTGGCTGAATACATTTTGGCCTAAATGTATGACTAAAATTGAGTTTATTGGATTTTTCTAATAACAAAAAGTAGAAAATATCATTTTTTTTCAAAATTTGCGGTCTTTTTACGTTTATATCGCAAAAAATAAAAATCGCAGAGGCAATCAAATACCATCAAAAGAAAGCTCTATTTGTGGGAAGAAAAGGACGCAAATTTTGTTTGGGTACAACATTGCATGACCGCGCAATTACCAGTTAAAGCAGCGCAGTGCCAAAGTGTAAAAAGACCTCTGGTCATTTACCAGCAAAATGGTCCGGTCTGAAAGTGGTTAAAAGGCATGTTTAAATATACACATTTGGAAAAACGTGGGCATGGGTGCACTTTAACCGATTCAGCCCCGGAAGATTTTACCCCTTTCCTTACCAGAGCATTTTTTACAATTTGGCATTGCGTCGCTTAAAAATGACAATTACGCAGTCATTCGATGCTGTACACAAACAGAGCTTTCTTTTGGTGGTATTTGATCACCTGCGATTTTTATTTTTTTGCGCTATAAAAAAAATACAATTTTGGAAAAAAAAAAACACAAAAACAATATTTTTTACTTTTTGCTTGATTGAAGCCTAAGCAGGATCAAGCCTGGTTGGTATATGGATGGGAGATTGCCCAGAAATACCAGATGCTCTAAGCTTTTCCCCACCTGGGTGAGGGAGGCATCAGAGGCAGCTGTGTTTTGGGAGCATCTCAGGCCAGAAGATCTTAGGGCAGTCTGAGGTAGTTCGTGCCATCTTTAGTCGGCAGAAGCTTGGTAGAAGTCGTCAGTCCTTGCATTTGACTCTTGGAGCAGGAGGCTTTGGCTCATTAATAAAAAAAAAAATATATATATATATATATATATATATATATATATATATATATATATATATATATATAAAAACTTGACCAGTAGCAGTGCCAAAACCAAATGGAGACAAAGTCTAGCTTAGATCTTAAGCCGGTGGACATCCCGTTTCGGATAGGCTCTGTCCATTTAGTGTTAACCTCTGTGCAAGAGGTAGATTTTGGAGTCCAGAGTCATTAATGATGCATCTCTTCATGTGCTTGTTTTTCCAGGCTCATCAAGGGTTTTACCTCAATAAATCTTTGTTCAGGAAGCAGTCTATTCCAGATTTTTCCTTGGTGCATTTCTGCAAGAGGAATTTGCATCTAGGTCAAGGCCCATTCCCTACGTACAGTCCTACTCCAGGTTGGAAATACGTCATTGGGAGAATTATCTTTTCTAAAGTCAGCTGTAAAAATCAGATTGGCTTTGAATACAAAGCATTCAGGTTTCGGCCCTGTCAGTATTCTTCCAAAGGCCTTTAGCCTCCCATTCAGTCCAGGTCAAGGATCCAGGCATTGAATTGCCAGAGGGCTCTGTTCCCGGGGTATTGCAGAACTAAAACTGGTGGTTCATTGTTTGAAATCTGGTTAAGGGATGGGGAAGATCATAAACACTGATGCCAACTTCTCAAGTTGGTTTGAAGGTGGTTATAGTTCAGTAGACTTGGTCTCCACAGGAGAAAATACTGCCCATCAATAGCTTAGATTTGTGGCCAGTACACCTTGCTCTGGATGCTGAGACAATATATTAGAGAGAGATCTCTCCCTCCCTCCATCCCCCTCTCCCTCCCCCCCATACAGGGCGGCACCAGTAGTCATGCGGCTTAGGAAGGTGAACCACATTCTGTCTGAGACAGTACAACAAGTGCTCTGTCCCTAGTACATATTCAAGGTATAGATATAGAATAATGGCAAGGGAAACTCTGCAGGTGAATCTACTAGATTTCAAGTTTTACGACAAGTGGGAACAGGTTGCATCAAAAGTCCTACCGGCAATCAGGCCGAGAAATTTGTTTTGGGCGGCTCGGTGGGTGAGAGCGAGCGGCTTGGCGGGTGAGAGCGAGCGGCTTGGCGGTGGCTGAGAGAGCGGGCGGTCAGCTGGGTGGCTCGGTGTGTGAGCGGGCGGCTGGCCTCTCTGCGGGGGAGCAGAGAGATGACATCTCTCACCGCCCTGCGCCCACCCTGCATCCCTCCAGTAACTTCTGCTCTCACTGTGCAGGCAGCGCGGGCAGCAGAGATAGTCATCTCTCTGCTGCCTGACTCTAGGTGACGTGGCGCGTGACAGTCCGTGCAGCACGTGACAGTCCGCAAAACACGTGGCGCGTGACAGCCCGCAAAACACGTGGCGCGTGACAGCCCGCAAAACACGTGGCGCGTGACAGCCCGCAAAACACGTGGCAGTCCGCACAGCGCGCGACAGGTGACGCGGCTACCTGCCTGGAGTTTGCATGTTCTCCCTGTGCCTGCGTGGGTTTCCTCCGGGTACTCCGGTTTCTTCCCACACTCCAAAGACATGCCGGTAGGTTAATTGGCTTCTGTCCAAAATTGGCCCTAGTATATGAATGGGGACCTTGGATTGTGAGCTCCTTGAGGGTAGGGGCCGATGTGAGTGTGCAATGTACAGGGATAGGGACAATTGTAGACACTCTCTCAGGTTTAACTGGATGGACTGGTGTCTTTATTCAACCTTACTATGTAACTATGTGACAGGTGAAAAATCCGCAACATATGGCAGGTGACGTGGCAAGTGACAATCCGCATCCGATTGAACTGCCAACACCAGCCATTTCCCCTTTAAATGGTCCGCAAAAAAAAAAAAAAAAAAATTCCGCCCCACCCGAGACTAGATTCTGGATCCGTCTCTGCCAGCAATACGGGCAGATGCACTGGTATCACCTTAGGGGACCAGTTCTCCCTCATTTCATGCTTTCCCTCTGTTTCGACTTCTCCCACATCTTTTGCGAAGAATCCTAGGAGGTGGTAACACTGATTGCGTTTGCTGAATTAGCCCAGAAGGGCTTGATAAACTGACATAGCAAGTCTGGTGGGGGTCGCTCTTTGGACACTTCCAGTCCAGTGGGACCTAATGGTCTTGTATTTCAGCACTGTTGAGCCCTGGAAGCCAGCTTCAGGGAGCTTAAATTACAGGACTTGGAGATATTTTTTGCCTGGGGGGAGCCAGGAAATGGCACCCACAGAAACAAATGTGTGAAATGTTCTTTCTCCAATGAGTAAGGGAAAGGAGATTGGCCTTAAGTAATGGTAAGGGTTAGAGTTTATTGCTATCCATTTTTTACCCAAAAGGCCATTGTTTCTCACTCTTTGATTTATACAGCGGGTAGCATAGGTAGTACCACATGTCAGGCCACTCTGGTGTTCTTGGGATTCGCATTCGCTCTTGGCTGTCTTTGCAGAGGCCATTTTTTTAACCAATTGGGATGTTAGTCCCTTATCTCAGAAGATGGCTTCCTTGGTTGCTATCACTTTACTAAATAGCGGCCCTTACATGCAAGGAGACGTTCTTGGTCTTGCATCCGGATAAGGTGCTGTTGCGTCCTCATCCAGTTTTATGCCTAGAGTGATTTCTAGTTTTTACTTTAATCAGGACAGTGTCTTGCCTTTTATTTTTCTTCTAAACCACAGTGGGCAGGAGAGAGATCGCTACATACTCTAGAGGTAGCTCAGGATCTACTTGGAGTTGACGGCACAGGTCAGGAATCCTAGTTTGTGCTGCCAGGAGAGCCCAGGAAGGGCAGGCGGCATCCAGGTTGACTATTTAGCAGTGGATCTGCAAGTTCATAAATGATTTCTATGGTTTTTAAGGGCAAAATCATTTTTTCTGGGGAGAGATTCTCTACCACTTGTGGGGGAACATCTTGGGCCATCCGCCATCAAGGGTCAGTGGCCCAGGTGTGAATCAAGACCACCATTTGGTATATACATCCACAGAGCTTTTACCAGGTAGAGGTCAAGAACATGGCGGAGACAGTAATGGCTGCTCTGTCTCCTGTGATGTACGATAAAGAAAAAATCGGATTTTTCCTACAGCTTACCTGTAAAATCCTTTTCTTGAGTACATCACGGGACACAGAGATCCTTCCCCTCTGGTCTGGGCAGTTTATTGCTTGCTACAAAACTGAGGTACTTCTGGTTTAGGAGGGGTTATATAGGGGAGAACTTCTTGTTTGATTGATTTACCAGTGTCCGTTCACCAATAACCCATATAGTAATGGCTGCTCTGTGCCCCGTGATGTACTGCAAGAAAATTATTTTACAGGTAAGCTGTAGGAAAAATATTTTTAAAATGTAGAAAGGTTGTTCTTAGTACTAAACACATTTACAAAAAGATTTATAAAAGCCAAGCCTTTCTGTAATGCTTTCAGCCCAGTGCTTACCTTTGAGAAAGTTTTTTCCATCACAGGATGGGGATCATCAGTCTGAATACCCAGAGACACACGTGTGGACCTGTCAGGGAATCAAAAAGCAGATAGAAATGAGACTTAGTGCTCCTAATTGAGACAAGTACACACTATAGAAGGATATGGTTTGTTCATATTTCATGTCTGAGGTTTGTAACCACTAAGGTCCATTTGAAATAACACCTCCATTTAAAGTGGTGCTCCACAGAAAAAAAAAAAGTCATTAAAATTCCTACACAAAAAAAAAAAATACATTTTGGAAAATATATTTTTTAACTCACCTCTAAATGCCTGTTGCTAGGGGGTCCCTTATAATCTGCCTCCTTCAGTGCCTGGGTTGGTGACATCACTTCCCCTCAGCACAGGAAGGGCTCAGCTCTGCCCCCTCCCTCCTGCCGGTCATCTGGAACATGTGACAGGTCCCAGATGACTGCGCGGCCAATCACGGTGCTCGGCGCCACTTGCGCATGAGCAGTGGGTGCCTGGCTGTGGCTTCAGTTAGAATGCTGGCGCTACCGGGGGGGGGGGGGGAGTTGGGGACGAGCGGGGCTCCCCACATCGCTGGACCCTGGGACAGGTATTATTAAAAGCTGCAGTATTTGTAGCTGCCGACATAAACAGGGGCGCAACTATAGGGGGTGCAGCAGTCGCGACCGCAACTGGGCCCTGTGCTGCAGGGGGCCCATGCAGCCCCCTCTACATATGGCCGGAAGCAGCATAGGCAGCTAGGGGTACCAGTGCACCATGCACACGGGTGGCTGGAGGTGGAGGGTGACTACCCAGCTCCTCAGTGTACCCCTCTCCTGCTCCATGCTCAGTCCGATGTCTGTTCTCCCCAGCCAGAGAAAAAAATAAAATAATAAAAAAAAAAAAACGACTGATGCCATTGGTGGAACTACAGGGCTCACAAAGGTCATACCTGTGACCACGCCCTGGAGTTCCACCGCCGGACTCAGAGGGAAGGGCCCTAGCTGGGGTTCAGGGGGGCCCTTCATGGTTTCTTGCATCGGGGCCCTGAAGGTTCTAGTTACGCCACTGGACATAAAAATAAAAAAATAAAATAAAAATAAAGGGGAACTCTTCTTTAAGACTTCCCTGTCCACTGAGTGACAATGTTTTGCGATTTCAAGCGCTCACCCTTTTACAGGAAGTGGAAAAATAACAGATCTGCTTGCATGATAATCAGGGGGACATGGGGGAGTTCAACTTTAATTTAAAGGGGTTTGTAGAGAGAAACACAGAATCAACACATGAAGCTATCAGACAGCAAGCGCACAGCATACAAACATATACAGACGGCTCTCCTGCTTTTATTAATGCTGAACATATTTACTGAACGTATTTGCTGAACAATCTGCCTTATTTACCAAAACAGACTTCAACGCCGGCTGACCGTGGCAGGTGTTCAATTATATGGATAGCCAAAATGTAAACACCAAGCAATGTGGCTCCGAACCTCAGGGATGACATAATGAAAGAGTGACACACCCAGAAGTTTCACCAACTCCCTTTCTATGCGCTTCACCTATTCAGAGGAAACTGTTCTGCAAGTTATTTTTATTGTAGAAAATTACCCTAAAAAGCAACTTTGAGATGATTTTTTTATGTATGGTTTGTTTCCAGTCTCCCAGTTAAAAGGGTTACCGTATTTGTGCACCCCCTAGCTGCTATCTGTATGCGAGACAGTGCAGGCAACATCCTGGCTAAATAGCTACTGTGTGAAAGCCAGTTCCAGGAGGTGCATAAATAGATAATTATTAGACTGTAATTGGGCAGATTACATGCAAATATATCTACGAAAATAGATAGAAAAATACTTGATGTAATAAATATATACACACACACACACATATAAAAAGTGTATATATATATATATATATATATATATATATATATATATATATATATATATATATATATATATATATATATATATATATATATATATATACACACACACACACACACATATATACATACATATATATATACACATATATATATATATATACACACATACATACACACACATATTTTTTATTTTATTTTTAATGATAAATCAGTGGAAGTACTACCAATTAAGAATGTGTTTTATGCCATCTGGAAAGTATTTCAGAAGCTGTTGGATTCGAGCTTGAAAAGCTCATTAGCCACAAGGGATATAAATCCAATTTGAGTGCACAAAATGCCTATACAATCCCAGATAATACTTTGTAAAGTAGCAATGACAATGGTATTAGTAGGTACATTATACTAGGTAGATGTAAACCCAATCAATAAAATCGTATCTTTAACATGATCATTCCATTACAAAATGTCACTTTCAGTCTTTTTAAACCTGCAGCCGTCATTCGAATAATCCCTGGTGATCCTGCCATGAAGGTTCTTAAGGCACTTTCTGTTATAGTTGATACAACTCTGTACTTGTCTCCCAGTTATTCCCCTGCATGTCTAATGGCTTCTGTTAGACAGTGACTTGTTGTGTCTATCGTTTGTCATGGTCAGGAAACCTGCCCTGAGAAATGCCATGCAGCCATGGGTGGAGTGTATATAGACCGGAAGGGGCTGCAAAGAGGTTGAAGGAAATCAGAAGCACTTATGTTTACGGTTTTACAGCCACTTTAAAAACTCAACATAGCTTACGAGAACCAAGCTCCTAATCCCAATTTACCAAATGTAACCCCTTTACCTCCACCTAACCCCCAAACCAAATATATACTATCACAGCAGATAATACTATATTTTCATGGAAATTAGCACTACTCCTAACAGAAGAAAAAAAAAATACAATCATGGCCATCAATTCTATACTAATCTGAATGTGACTAATTTGACTATCAGCTGTGCGCTATAATGAGAGGCCATTTACCTGATGTCACATATAGTCAGCTGCGGCTCTATGCATCAGCTTACTCAGCTGCTTCATTAAATAATGACATCAGTTTAGAAGGATTGACAAAATAAAGACATGATTAAAAAAAAAAAAAAACACCCACGTAGGCTGGGGTACACACCATTCAAAATAAAAACCCTATAATCAAAGCCCCACCCATATATGCTGGGTTCACACCATTCAAAATAACAACAACCTACAATCAAAGCTCCATCCATGAATGCCATCGAGTGAAATCAGAGCATCTGCTGGGCGTCTACAATGCATCATTATATGCCAGTATTCTATTATTAGGTCTTAGGAATGTGAACTTTGAGGAACTGTTGGGGAGATTTACTAAAAAACTGGTGCACACAGAATACGATGCAGCTCTGCATAGAAACCAATCAGCTTTCATTTTTTATTGTCACTGGTTACTATGCACAGCTACACTAGACCCCAGTGCACCAGTTTTAGCAAAATCTCACCGTGTGTGTTCTTTTAAAAATGTATTAGAAAGTGTTCATATTGTACATTCACATTAGTCTCTGCCCTCAAGGAGCTTACAATATAAAGCTGGCCATACACGGCTGTTTTCATTCAGCCATCAGGTTTATCGGAAAAAAAAAAAAAACAACCAAATTCCCCATCCACACATTCCAGGAGGATGAGGGCATCCTCCCCGCTGTGTTATTGTATTTGGACAGCGGGACTCTTCCACTACCAGTATACAATGATCAGTACTACAGCTGACTGGCTGCATGTGCTAAAGCCCCGTACACATGGGCAGAACGTCGGGAGACATTTGCCAGTACAAAAAATCCTGGCCTGACATTTTGCCTGTGTGTATGTCAGTCTGTCAGACACGCATGCTGGAAAACCAGCAGCCGACCAACTCCCAATCAGTGCTCTCAGCCAATGGCAGAGCGCGCTGATCGGTGTGTTTTGTTTGGGGGGCCACCGCCCCGTCCGAATACACCAGAAATCTCTGGACTAACCTTGCATGGTTATTTCAACGGCTCCCGACCGGCGCTGTCAGTTTTTTTTTTTTTTTTCCAAGAAAAACTGTAGCGTGTACCCAGCTTAAAACGAAGAAAAAATTTCCAACAAGCCTGTTCATGAGAAGTCAAATCGATCGATCAAATTCTCATGAATGAGAACAGCCATAAATGGAGCAGCAGTAACTCGCTGACTCTTGATGCATCTATGGCCAACTTTAGGACCTTAACTCACATTCGTGCATACACATACGAAAACCAATTTAGACAGGAGCCAATTAACCAAACATGTCTTTGGAGTGTTGGAGGAAACCAGAGAACCCCAGAGGAAACATGCAAACTCCATGCATTTATTGCTGTGGTTGGGATTTAAACTCACAACCAGAGTGCTGCTAGGCAAAAAGTGTCAACCATTTTTCCACGGTGGTATTAAATATTCAAGAAATAAACACAAATGGATAGTAAACTAAAAACGACTACACTAAACACACCAAAAAGGACCCCACATCCTCTGTCAAGCGAATTTTGCCTAAGTAGCACTCCAACTGAGAGATTCTATTTTGGAAACGGACACAAATTGCACTGCAAAATTCATTATAGTCCTTCCACTCATCCCTAGTTAGAATAGCACATTAGTTTTGCTAAACCAGTAGAACAACCAGCCAACTACAGACATCATGCTATAGACTCGAGAAGTCATTGAAGGCCCACCAGAAAATCGCTATGTGTTTGGCGCTGGCACTGTATGTAGCATCAACAGAAGCTCTTCTACTCTGACCAAACATTAACAAAAGTCAGTAATGGAAATATGGCTGCTCAGTAAGGGGTAAGAAAGGCTGAGCATCCCTCCAGTTATAGGAAGGCTGTACAAGAACCTGGGGATGCCAACGGTTGGGGGAGTAGATTACTGCAGCAAGGAGATAAAGTGAGCACATATTCCAATACACAAACTGTCATATAGATATTACCTCTTCCGAAACAGTGGTCAACTGACCCATTACACACTCTTTGTGGTTTTGCACTAAAGGTCAGGGGAGGGTAATAGATGCAAAGGAGCCAGCTGGTTCAATTTACATTGGAGGACAGTAAAAATAATTATGATTTGGGCACGTGGCTAAAAAGTGAAGACTAAAATAGATTTTCAACATCATTACCACCTTTTGTCATTTAGTTTGTGGATCTCTCAATAACTTTATAAGCTTACATATAATTAATCAACGACATGTCACAACAGATATCAGTATCATTGTTCAGAAAACCTTTTATTATTGACCATCCTTGAACACCAGTCTAGCGACTTTGCCTAAGCTGAGATGATGTCATCAGTCTGCAGCAGTCCAGAGAAAGCATTTCCTCAGTCTCCTCTCCCCCTAGTGCAACATATGCCCAGTACTGATAGAAATATACCCTAAAACCTTGGATCACAAGCATAAGTTGTTCTGGAAAAATGCTTGTAATCTAAAGCACTCGTATTTAAAAGGTGAATTTCCCCATAATAAATAATGGAAACTCAAATGATTCGTTCCACAACCGTTTATTCATAAGTCCTTCAGTTTATAGTCCATATAAAGAGATTATAGCAATGCGATATACAGGCATACCCCACTTTTAAGTACACAATGGGGTTTATTTACTAAAGTGCATAATCAGGCTCACTTCTGCATAGACACCAATCAGCTTCTAACCTCAGCTTGTTTAATTAAGCTTTGGTAATGAAACCTGGAAGCTCATTGGTTTCAGTGAGCCTGATTTTTCATTTTCCAGCTTTAGTAAATAAACCCCATTGTGTACTTAAAAGTGGGGTATGCCTGTATTGTGTAACCATAAAATATCCATCCACAAATGGACAGCCTCCACAAGGGGATTAGAAGCAAAATCCAGGAGGACTGCATAGTATAAAAGAGAAGAGAGGAACCTCTAAATGTAGCAATATGGTTACATTCAATGAAGGTACAACATTTAGCAACTCACGGCTGAGGATTAAAACTAGCACATTCAAGTATGCAAGCATCTGAGGTAAAGCTGTCCACAGACCATCCTCCATACCGCTGCCTCTCACCGCTGGTTGTCTGCAATCGTGACTGGGAAAACTACAGAGGCTTGAAGCGCTGGTGGAATGCAGAGTGTGAGGGGCAGCGATGAAGGCGGTGAGGAGGATGGTCTATGTGAACAGCTTTACCACGAAAGCCTGCTTACTTAGATGTGCAATCATCAACCATGCGCGTTGCTAAATGTTGTACCTTCATTAAATGTAACCATATTGCTACACTTAGAAATACCTCTCTTCTCTTTTATACTCAGTTGTGATGCAACTCTACTTGTATATCAAGACATCACTTGTTTATCAAGTCAAAATTGATACAAGAAGAATTTGCTGGTCTTGCAAAAACACTCTCAGACCAAGTTACTCTTAATCCAAAGTTTTACTGTACAAGAAAACATTTTGCACTTCAATGTGCTACATTAGGCCAAACTGCAGTGTAGGAGAGAAAGACACAGAATGGACAAGTTGCATGTTCCATGAGAAATCCAATATCTGCTAGTCTTATAGTCATTTCCTGGTTGATCTAGACAGGGCCGTCTTTAATACTGATTGGACCCCGGGCAAAAATTTTCTTGGGCCCCCCCCCCATGCAGTTTTGCTGTCCACCTGCTCTGAGACATACAATAAATAGCAGCTAGACTCAAAACCAGTTACTGTATCAGATCAAGCAGCAATTGGTTACCAGCAGTTACAGCATATCATTACTGCTTAATGACTGGTTGCTAGAGGTTACAGCACACATTACAGCTCACTGATTAGTTGCTTGAGGTTACAGCAAATGATTTCTGCTTGTTAATTGGTTACTAGAGATTACTGTAAAGTAATACTGCTCACTGATTGGTTGCTGGAGGTTACAGCACATCTCCTCCTCACTGCAGGGGCGCATGATATACATAAGAATGCCACCTTTATTTACATATCAATGCTGCCAGCCGCATCTATTTACTTAGTAATGCCGCCACTATTTACATATGAATGCCGGTTATTTACATGTAAACACGTCTGCAGGTGAGTTATCTGTACACAATAGGGCAGAGCTGGGCAGCATTAGTACCATCACTTCACACTGAGATATTGGGACTACAACATCAAGGGACAAGGGAATTTACACTGGGATAGTTGGCAAGTATGAGGCAGCTGCTTTGGGCCCCACAATGACAGGGCCCAGGGCAGCTGCCTCTCTTGCCCTGCCTTAAAGACGGCCCTGGATCTAGACTGTGATGTCCAACTTGTTGCCCATCAGCAACACACAGCACATTATTACTTACTATGTAGCCCTTTGCAGACTCCATTAGAGGTAGCATTGATTGAAAATGGACTGTATGGACAGTGATCTCCAACAGTCTCTCATAACACACTGCCACATTATAACTCTGTAGTAAGTGACAAGGTGAAACGCTGTAGCAGAGGCCAATCTGTGTCAGATTTGTGAACACAGCCAAGAACTGTAGGCAGCAGAATTTACATGATTGGGTCATCTCAGTCCAGAAGTAAAATGGTGCCCCTGGATAAAGGCTGAACAAAAGATGGAGAGAAAGGCAGATGAAGGCATTGTCATGGTGAGTACTGCAATCTGTGTGAGAGATTACCTGGAAGGGTTACTCTGACACTTTTCTAGACATGAATGCAGTTCACATGGGAAAAAATACATTGGATGCTGGCTGTACTTTGAAACACAATGAACCTGAAAAAGGTTGTTGGAGTTTGCCGAGCATCAGAAGAAACCAGGACGGGTACGATACAAGCTACTGCATGGTGTTGTTGCTGCAAACACTGAACATCGCATGGCAGGACAATGTTTTCGCAGGTTCTCAAGTGGAACCACACAAATAGAAACAGACGATTCTTACATCCTGTAAGGGCTGAACTGAACTTTGTCACCCTTGAAGCTTGGCCCTGTTTGTACAGGAAAGTACTAATTACTTGTTTGCTACATGTTGACATATTTATGGTATTCTCACTCACGCGGTGGGTCACTTGTAACCATACACAATTTGCTAAAACTGACTTCTGCTTAGACAAACTACTGTATCAGTGCTGAGACTTGTAGCAGTTTAACATGCCATTCTACCGGACAATGTATGCCCATACTTCTGAATATACAAGGAAACTAATTGCACTTCTATATGCTGCAAAAGACCAAGCTGCAGTGTAGGAGAGCAAAACAGAATGGACAAGGTGCATGTTCCATTAAAAAAAAAAAAAAAAGTTTTGGCTGCCCTTGTAGTAACTTCCTTGTTGTAGCCTTATGAGTTTATGTGAAATCTCCATTAATACCTGTACAATATTGTAATTTTGTTAATATTGTAGTCTCTGACCATCTCCTCCAATAGGCCGGCAGTCTCTGACCATCTCCTCCAATAGGCCGGCAGTCTCTGACCATCTCCTCCAATAGGCCGGCAGTCTCTGACCATCTCCTCCAATAGGCCGGCAGTCTCTGACCATCTCCTCCAATAGGCCGGCAGTCTCTGACCATCTCCTCCAATAGGCCGGCAGTCTCTGACCATCTCCTCCAATAGGCCGGCAGTCTCTGACCATCTCCTCCAATAAGTCTGCAGTCTCTGACCATCTCCTCCAATAAGTCTGCAGTCTCTGACCATCTCCTCCAATAAGTCTGCATGCTCTTACAGTCTTCCATAGTATTACATACTGAATATTACAAGTAGCCCTGCCGAGGCTTCAGGCCTCCTGTACCTTATAAGTTACCAACCAATGATATAGATGTAGCACAGATCCCTGAAGCAGCTTCTGGTTTTATTGGGCTTACCGTTAGCTTCTTTACCTCGTCTCCGTCTAGGGTTTCCCATGGTAGATGGCCCAAAGAAATGCAGAAACTGACACTGGATCTTTTGGGTTACTTATTTAGAAGATAAAACAGTCTCTTAATGAAGGGTAGAGGGTTAGGAGGAAGTTCAGGTATTTTTGGACTGCAAAAATATAAAGTTTCTTATAGAAGAAATCCAGAGAATAACCATTTCACAACTGGATTCGCACAACCCCCAGATAGACCTCCTCTCACTAGGCCTAGCAGCCGGCAGGATGTTAAGTAAAGTGAAGTCTCTGCCACAGACTTGAATGTAACTGAGGGACATAGACAAATTTAGAGAACCATCATACGGTACCAGTATCTCTTAGCCGGTCCGGCGATACCGTATGAGTGTAGATCCATGAAGTGTCCTTCAACTGAGCCCCCAGGCTCTTTCAGAGAAACCAGCTTTGTGCGTGGCCTTCTTTTGAAAAGTCCTCCCCTGAATTCTTCTGTTGCTGGGCCTCTCCTTAGACGGGACGGCATCGGACCACCCTTGAATCGCCAGGCCTCGACATTCTTTCAGGCCTGTCCCTGCAGTTGCTTCGCCTCGGGCTATTCAGCCCCGAGACTTGCAATTGTATGGATCCGCACCCCAGGCCAGGAGGGCCATGGGGGCTGGTCAGGAGGACCAGGATCAAACAGACAGAAAATGTATCTTCTGGACTGGAACCCCATAACATGTGATGTCAGTACCTTAAATACCACCTCCCGGAGTGCACAGCAGGAGAACACTCACACTGGGCTGGTTTCAAGAAAACGTGTCACTCAATACACCCAGCTAAACTGCGTTCTACCACTTGCCGACGGTGACAGCGACACATGCAGTCAAGGAGAACTCAGTGCAATCCAGCCAGACTGGTACTGAAACCATAATTTAGCAAAATTAGCCCTAAAACCCAACTGTGGTTTCAGGAATATTACATTTTCAAAAACACATAGCGCATGCTCGTCAGGAGCCGGTGTCTTGACAAATAGGGTCCTCCATCAGATGCTGTCCCCTGCGTACTGCGCATGCGCAGTACACAGGAACACAGATTCCGAAAATTGCCGAGGATGAACGGCGCCTGCGCCGTGAGTCCAGGTTCTATCCCCACTATCCAAGTGGACATAGAGCTAGAATAAAAAAGAGCCGAGCGCAGCGAGGCCGAGCCCGAAGCGTGGCGAGCGAAGCTCGCCCGCGAGGGGCCCTCTAAAATTCACAACCCTATGTCCGCTTGGATGGTGGGGCTACCACCTCCACTCACGGCGCAGGCGCCGTTCAGCTTCGGAGATTTTCCGAAGCTTCGTCTGCTCCGTACTGCGCATGCGCAGTACGGAGCGGACACATATTGATGGCCGGACTCTATTAGGCAGAACACCGGCTCGAGGTAGACTTCAAGGACTGAACTGTGGTCCATCCCCCTTCTTTGCTTGTGCTTATATTATACTATAGTATAGTATAACGGGTAACCTGAGAAATGAGCACTCCTCTAATCTTTCCACACTATTGGGTAATCTCTGTCACTCGCTAGTTTCTACTACAATACTGTAGCCCTATTCCTATACTCTGCATCATTGTCGGGGACAGTACTTGCAGGAAATTCAGCAGGTGTTGACACACATGGTGAGCTATATTAGCAAGTCCTTCAGGGACACCACTGAGAAAAACACACAGCTCTACTTGTCTGGTAGACGTGTTACTTTCATTCTGAGACTTCAGGTGGTCAGTAGGTATGCCAACCAATAACAAACCTTTGAATTATTCATAGTAACTACTGCCATTCACCCTTCCTGTGTCATTTCACAAGCTCAAGCCTCCAGCAGCACAGCAAGTGCCTGGAAAGTTTACTTGTGATTTGTTTATCTCCTCATTCTTTCCACACAGATGCATTGTCTGCTGAGCTTTGCATGTTCCATTTAATACACCCAGGGGAAGATATTCAAATTTCCCCCCTCCATCCTGGAAGGCTTGCCCAGAGCCCGATGACTATCTAACCGGAGAGGACATTATGTCACATGACTTATGAAAATCTAGACTGTTTTCTGGCTGCGATAACTCCTCTTCCTGTATCAAGAAAATCCGGTTCTGTTTTATCCCTTAAAAAAAAGTCAACCAGCCATTTGCATCTAAGTTGACCGCATAGCCACTCCAATGTAATTTCAGAAAACACAGAAGGCATTTGCACAATAAATGTGGCTGGTGTTCAGCCTTCCTTAGCCTCACACAAGGCAAAATTAGGAATCGGTATTTCCAATGAATCAAAGCGACTAAATGTTTGTTTTAATACCCAAATGAACATCCAGTTTAAAATAAAAACGTCATGCTCTCAATCAACATTGACTATTTTTAATCCTCATGATGCTAGCATTAGAAAATAGATAGGAAGGGATATTCTATTTAGTTTTAAACTTTTTTTCTGGCGGATCTGATCGAACCCTCCGGTCTCTTCTATGGAGCGACAGATGTCAGTGGACACATCCTATAGACTAGAGAGCAGGCTGCGTCCACTCTGCATAGTGGAGATCCCCTGATGAGTAAGTGGATCCAGCTTCATGGAAGTGCCTGTTTGAAAAGAGCCTTACATATTGCCAGTAAGTTTTTCTTTTTTATTGTAAAACGTTAGCTATATATATATATATATATATATATATATATATATATACATACATACATACATATACACATATATATATATACATACATACATACACATATACACACATACATACTAGAGCTGCACGATTAATCTGCACAAAAAAAATCTTGATTCAACCCCCCACTCATGATCTTAATCCAGCATTTCCACGATTCTGTGTAACAAGTGCAGAGCCGTTCTCTGCTCAGAGCTGTAAAAAAAAAAAAAAAGCCAAAAAATGTTTATCAACATTCCTCAGTGCTGGGAGATAAGAGAAACATTGTAACAGGTCATTCTTTTAGCCCAGGTTCACACTGACAGTGGGCATTAAATTGTGGGAGTCCAGCTGAACTCGCACGATTTCATACCCGCATGTGAGTCCCAACTTCGGGGGCGATTACAGATCGCAGGTGTGCAGGTTGCTGCACGGATATCTATGGAAATCGCCCCCTGATGTCACCAAAAGTAGTACAGAAACTACAATTTGGACAGTGCCATTGCTGGCAATAATCGCAGATTTGTGTCAAATCACATGCCAAATCGCTCCAATGTGAACCTAGGCTTGGATCAAGGGGAAGAACGTGCGTCTGCAAATTAGATCAGTTTGACCACTTAAAGACTAAGCCTTTTTCTGACACTCGTTGCTTACAAGTTAAAATCTGTATTTTCTGCTTGAAAATTACTTTGGACCCCCAAACATTATATGTATATTTTTTACCCGAGACCCTAGAGAGAATAAAATGGCAGTTGTTGCAATATTTTGTCACACCGTATTTGGGCAGCGGTCTTTCAAATGCAATTTTTTGGGGAAAAAAATAAATACACTTCAATGAATTTAAAAAGAAAAAACTGTAAAGTTAGCCTAATTTTTTTTGTATATTGTGAAAAGATGTGGCTACGTCGTGAGAATCAACTTTATTCCAAGCAAAAAAAAAAAAAATTTATTGTGATTCTCATTTTAGCTAGAACCGTGCAGCTCTAACACATGCAGTTCTTTCAAGTTTGTGGTTCAGACCGATGTGTTGGTGCAGCCTCTACTGCCTGCCCATCTGTATGTCAAACACTGCAATTAACATCCTTACTTAACTAGCTACAGTTATTAGTGTTAATGAATGGGAATTTACTCGCTGCATTGTGTAGCGCCCCCTCCCCAGCCTGGTAACAAGGTATAGTATTGGGGGCACTCACCTAATCTGGATCTGTAGCTCGGCAAATGATTCACCAGCTTCACTCAGTACTTTGTCTAGTTGGGTATCAAATCTCCTGAGATTCAGGGATGGTGTCCAAATTCTCACTCTCGGGGGGACATATTTCACGCTCAATTCCAGAGACAGCGCATCTGAAATGGAATTAGCATAACAGAAACAAAGTCAGCTATAAAGCTTAAAAAACAGAAGTACAATTCTGCATTTAAAACACTAAATATCTGAAAGCAAACATTTTTTACAATATGGCAAAGGGTTAAAACCCATCATTTTTTAGATGTCTTTCAATAATCTTATACAAAAAATTCCTAGTACACTGATCAGCTAGTCAGCAAAAAATTAAATTACATTGTTTCGAAACATTAGGTTAGTTGTATTCATTTGCAAATATATACTAAAGCCACACAGCCTTGCCACAGCCCCTCTTAAGTGTGGCCCTTAAACAAGAAGTAAACTCTTTTCCTTCCCTGCATCCCATACTAGCACATTATGTGACACTTGCCTGCAAAACGCAGCCCGTGTCGTCCCCGCTGCAACCCATCTACCTTCCTTCCGGAGCCGCAGACCCCGGATGTGTGACTGGCTGGAGCCGTGTGACGTCACTCCTGCGCATACGTGGGAGCTGCCGGTGCGGTGCGCATGCATCGATGACATCAGTATACAGTAAATATCTCCTAAACGGCACAAGTTTAGGAGATACATACAGTATCTATAGGTAAGCCTAGAATAAGGCTTACCTATAGGTAAAAAAGTATACAGGAAGGTTTACGTCCTCCAATCTAACAGATCCCATTTTGGGACATACAATAAATAATAAATAAAAAATTAGAGCTAAAAGCAAAAAACTTTTTTTTTTCTTTTTTCACCCCCCATTTTGGACAGAGTCGAGAGGGATTAGAACATCTAACCAAAATGAAAAAATGTTGCTTATAGTTCTGCTTTAAAGTGTTTGCTACCCCCCAAAAAAAAAAATATATGGATCCTGTTCCTTTAAAGCACATTATACAGCACAGTGCTTGTGCTATGCAATTTGGCCCTCTGTATCCCCTGAAATACTTGGCTGATCCTGCCCTCCCTGTAAACTGACCATGGTGTATTATGGCTGCTGAGCCCTGACACCATGGTCAGTTTATGTGCCTTCGTCATCCGCAGCCCTTTGTCCTCTCTCTCCCCGGTCTAGAGTAGAGATTTAAACGTGGATGAAACTGGACTTTTTGGGGAAAAAAAAAAATGCCCAAAAGGTCCTATACACACACACACACACACACACACACATACAGATAAAACAATGCCAAGTTTTAAGGCTTTTAAAGACAGGGTCACATTGTTGGGAGGAAATGTTGCTAGGTTCAAGTTAAAGCCTCTCCTCGGCTATCGTTCACAGAACCCACGTACATTGAAGCAGGTTAGTAAGCACACACTGGCTGTTTATTATTGTGCAAATTAAGCATGGATGACAATTTTTTTTGATGACTGGTGAATGAAAAATATGTTTCATACTCTTGGTTAAGCCTTATTGTCAGCAAAAGTGTATTTCCTTTAAAACTATCCTCCTGCGTGATAATGCCCCATGTCTCCCCCAGGGAGAGCCAAGTAATGAAGGGGAAGAGGAAGAAAAGGAGGAAACAATGGAAGTACAAAAGAAGTTCACAGTGAGGGGGCTAGCTGGTTCACTCAAAAGTGTAGAGAGTATGGATAAAAGGAACATATGCAAGGTTATTGTGAAATTTATGAAAAAAAAAAAAGTTACAAAGCAGAGCACCTCAACAGAATTCTTCTTGCAGGCTACCCCTACCAGTTCTATCATTTCCTTCTCCTAATCTACAACACCTGATGGCCCTGCTGGTAACTCCAATGAGGACACTGATGACCCTGCTGGTAATTTCAATGACGACACTGAGGACTAGGGATGAGCTTCGTGTTCGAGTCGAACATACGTTCGACTCGAACATCGGCTGTTCGTCCGTTCGGCGAAGTCCGAACATTTTGGTCCGTTCGCGCCAAATTCGTGTGGCACTCACGGCCCACAATGCACTGCGATGGCGCAGTGCATTGCTGGCTCATGATTGGCCAAGCATGCACTGTGACCCCGCATGCTTGGCCAATCACAGCGCCAGCAGCGAGGAGAGCCATGATTGGCCACAGGCAGGATGCCTGTGGCCAATCATAGCTCAGGCTGTGTAGTGCACGCCCCACACTATATAAGGCCGCCAGCGCAGCGGCCTTGTGTAGTGTGTTGGCGTCTGAAGCAGTGGGTGTTCTGTGTACCTTCAACACAGTACACACCGATCGTTTTTGGCCGATTTTCGATCTTGCTGTTGTGTAGTGGTTGTTGTCTGCATGCCCTGACCGCAGTATACACCGATATATTCACCTCACCTATATAGCTAGTGATCTATCTTTTATAATAGAGCTTGCAGTCAGTAGTGTCAGGAGCTAGTGCGTGCTGTCTGCGTGCTCTGTACATAGTACATACCGCTATATCCACCTACATAGCTGTTCTCTATTTGAGCCCACTTGTCATCTGCAGGAGTTATTGGAAGTTGTGTGTGCCTCCAGCACAGCACAGTATACATCTGTATATACCCCTTTATCTCTGGTGTTCTATAATAAAGGCATCTGCAGGAGTTAGTGGGTGTTGTGTGCCTCTAGCACAATATACACTACCCAACTTCTTTTTTACCCAAATCCCTTCAGGCCATTACCATGTCTGGAAGGCCAGCAAGGAGAGGCAGACAGGCGCGAGCCGATAAAAGAGGGCAAGCAGGCTCTGTGTTTAGAGACAACAGTGCTGGTCGTGGACGCGGTGCATTGTCATCAGCACGTGGCCATGGGACACGCTTGTCCTTTTCGGCAGCTGGACATGTTGAGCCACAACATGCCAACGACTTGGTAGAGTGGATGACCAAGCCCTCTTCATCCTCCTCATCCTCCCTCACCCAGTCTCAGGGTACTAGCAAAGCAGCTGCCAACGCATCGTCTTCCCTCCTCTCAATGTCATCATCAGTGACTCCTTCCCTAGACCCACCACGTCCTCCTGAGGAGTCTCCTGAACTCTTTGAGCACAGTGTTGGGTACATGCTCCAGGAGGATGCCCAGTGTTTTGTAGCCTCTGATGATGACACTCAGCTAGAGGAAGGCAGTAGCGTGAATGCAGAGAGAGGGGATGCTCAAGAAGGACAGCAATCTGGCAGTCATGTTCCACAAGCTGCAGCATACTGCCAGGTTTGCTACAGCGATGAAGAGGGAGGGGATGATGAGGGCACTGACTCCACGTGGGTGCCTGGTAGGAGGAGGAGGAGGAGGAGGAGGAGGAGGAGGAGGAGGAGGAGGAGGAGGAGGAGGAGGAGGAGGAGGAGGAGGAGGAGGAGGAGGCACATGTCCAACGAGGCAGGATGCCCTCCGGGGGCCAGCTTAGGGGGAGCACACTGACTGAATCACACCGCAGAGCCCCGCCTGTGCAGGGCGCTGCCTCTGCACATTATGCTAAAAGTTCTTTGGTGTGGGCCTTTTTTGAGACGAGTGCATCAGATCGCACCGCTGCTATTTGCAACATATGTCTCAAGCGTATCTCGCGTGGCCAAAACATCAGCCGCTTGGGCACCACATGCTTGACCAGACGTATGTTGACCTGCCATGCAGCTCGTTGGCAAGCGTACCTCAAAGACCCACACCAAAGAACAAAGCGGCCCTCTCCTTGCTCCTCATCAGCTGGCATCTCCAACCCCACTAGACCTTCAGTCCTCTCTGAAACCTGCTCTGAGAGGAATGAAGGTGTAGAATTAGGTGTGTCACAGCCAAGTGTTTCCGGGAACTCTGCTAGCGGTACACCCACGTCCGATTATAGCAGGCAAATGTCCCTGCCCCAGCTGCTGGACCGGCGAAAGAAGTTCACTCCCAGCCATCCACATGCCCAGCGGTTGAATGCTAGCTTGGCTAAATTGCTAGCACTTCAACTGCTGCCTTTTCAGTTGGTAGACTCGGCCCCCTTCCGTGAGTTTGTACAGTGTGCGGTTCCTCAGTGGCAGGTCCCCAAACGCCACTTTTTCTCACGGAAGGCAATTCCGGCTCTCTACCGGCATGTGGAAGGCAATGTCCTTGCCTCGCTGGACAGGGCGGTCAGCAGTAAGGTGCATATTACCGCTGACTCATGGTCCAGCAGGCATGGACAGGGACGTTACCTGTCTTTCACGACCCATTGGGTCACTCTTCTGGCAGCTGGGAAGGATGCAGGACAAGGTGCAGTAGTGTTGGAGGTTGTTCCGCCACCACGCCTCCAAAATGCTACTATTGGTTGTGACACACCTCTCTCCTCCACCCCCTCCTCATCTTCCTCCTCCATGGCCTCTTCCAGTGCTCTGTCCTCAGAACCAGCGGTGCTCCGTAGGCGTTCCAGGGGCTATGCAAGTTCGCAGGCAAAACGATGCCATGCCATGCTTGCGCTGGTTTGTTTGGGGGACAGGAGCCACACTGGGGCGGATGTTTTGTCAGCTCTGCAGGGGCAGGCCGAGAGGTGGTTGACGCCACGCCAGCTTAAGCCAGGAATGGTGGTTTGCGACAATGGCACCAACCTCCTCTCCGCCCTCCGACAGGGACAACTGACCCATGTGCCCTGTGTAGCTCACGTCCTTAATCTGGTGGTGCAGCGGTTCTTGGGCAGGTACCCCGGCATACAGGATGTCCTGAAGCAGGCCAGGAAAGTCTGTGTGCATTTCCGACGATCATTTAATGCCTGTGCTCGGCTGGCTGAGCTCCAAAAGGAGTTGAACCTGCCCAAGAACCGCCTTATATGTGACATGCCCACCAGGTGGAACTCAACGTTGGCCATGCTGCAGCGGCTGCACACGCAGCAGAGAGCCATCAATGAGTACCTGTGCGACTACAGCACCAGGACAGGGTCAGGGGAGCTCGGATTTTTCTCCCCACGCCAGTGGGGCATGATCAGGGATGCATGCACTGTCCTGTCACCGTTTGAGGAGGCCACAAGGATGGTGAGCAGTGACAGTGCATGCATCAGTGACACTGTACCTCTTGTCCACCTCTTGGAGCATACGCTGCGTGGAATAATGGACAGGGCACTTGAGGCAGAACAGAGGCAGAAAGAGGAGGACTTCCTTGCCTCTCAAGGCCCCCTTTATCCAGTGTTCCTGCTGTGCCACCCATCACACAGGAAGAGGATGAGGAGGAGGAAGAGGAGGAGGAGGATGATTGTGTCAGCATGGAGGTGGAGGCTGGCACTCAGCATCAGCAGCAGCAGCAGTCTTGTAAGGATGATTTACAGTCCCAAGAAACACGTGGACTTGTACGTGGCTGGGAGGAGGTAGCTGCGGATCATGTTGTCCTTAGTGACCCAGAGGACTCCGGACTGAATGCCTCAGCTAACCTACGCTGCATGGCCTCCCTGATCCTGCAAAGCCTGCGGAAGGATCCTCGTATTCTTCGGATCAAGGAGAGGGACCATTACTGGCTGGCCACTCTCCTTGATCCACGGTACAAGGGTAAGGTTGCCGACCTTATCTTGCCATCGCAGAGGGAGCAGAGGATGAGACATCTCCAGGAGGCCTTGCAGAAAGGTCTGTGCAACGCGTTCCCAGAGACTGGGAGGTTACAAACTCCTGGTCCTGGACAACGTGTTGCTGAGGCATCGGTCAGAAGGAGCGGTGGAGAAGGTGGCCGTCTGACCGATGCTTTCAGACAATTTTTTAGTCCGCAGCCCCAAGGTATGATCGGTTCCAGCATCCATCGCCAGCATCTGATTTACATGGTGCAGGAATACCTAGGGGCAAGGTCAGACTTGGACACCTTTCCCACCGAAAATCCTCTGGCTTACTGGGTCTTGAGGATGGATCACTGGCCAGAGCTTGCACAGTATGCAATTGAGCTACTGGCCTGTCCTGCATCCAGCGTTCTTTCGGAACGCACCTTCAGTGCTGCTGGTGGCTTTGTTACCGATCACAGGGTGCGGCTGTCTACCGAATCAGTTGATCGACTGACCTTCATCAAGATGAATCAGTCTTGGATCACCCACAGCTACCAAGCACCTGAAGCTGATGTAACCGAATAATTTTTTTGGAAATATCACATCCCTTCAAGACTGCCTATGCGGATGCTGAGTGACTGTCCTGTTATGTTGATTGTCTATCCTCTTCCTCCTCCGATGATATGTTGGAAGAACATTTCTGTTTCTGGGTGATGCCATCAGCCCAATTTTTCTGCCCCTGTTTAACAGGGACATGCAATTACAATTCTTGATATAATATTTCACAGGAGGGCCCGTTCCTGTGCCCACCCAGAGTAACTGTGAGGACTTATAGTGTTGTGGCACCAGCACCACAACCACCAAAGGTCAATTTTTCTACCACTGTTCAACAATGGCATGTAATTACAATTCTTTATATAATCGTTCACAGCAGGGCGCTCCAGCGCCCACCAAGAGTCACTTTGAGGGCTTACAATGTTGTGGCAAAACCAACACCCTGTTCCGCCATTTCTGCAGAGCATATAGGGCAGGCCCCTACTTTCAAACATCCAACTTACAAACATCTCCTACTTGCAAACGGAAGGAGACAACAGCAAGTGAGATGAAAAAAGTTGGGACGACAAAACAAATTATACAGGGGTGATAACCCTTCCCTATGTTTTCCAAAAAGCTTAAAAATTTTTTTTTGGACTGGAGCTACACTTTAAAAATGTACCAGTTGAAAATTACAAACAGATTCAACTTAACACAACAAAACTACACAGTCCCTGTCTTGTTTGCACCGCCTGTATACTGCTGTTCTGAGTATATAGGGCCTGGGGGCCACACGCATTTCCCTTTTTTTAATATGGGTACGGGGTTCCCCTTAATATGCGTACAAGACCCAAAGGGGCTGGTAATGGGCAGGGAGGGCTACCCAGGCCATTTTTCTCAATGATTTTCAACCATATTGCAGGAACCAGATATAACATTAAAACCGCAAGCAGCTTTAAATGACGTTATTTCCGTTAAATGTCATTTTGTGCAGGGACTGTTCTAAACATGGGAAACACGTGGCACTTCACAGGCATACTACAGACACCCCCCAGGCACCATATTTAAAGGAATATTTCACTTTTTTTTCCACTTTAATCGTCATTAAAATCAGTGCTCCCGCCAAAACGGCCGTTTTTAAAACTTTTTTTTGCATTGACCCATGTCCCCTGGGGCAGGAGCCAGGTCCCCAAACCCTTTTTAGGACAGTATCTTGCATATTAGCCGTTAAAATTAGCACTTTTAGTTTCGAACGTTCGAGTCCCATAGACTTCAATTGGGTTCTAACGTTCGTACGAATTTGGGGTCCGTTCGAAAGTTCTGGTGCGATCCGAACCGGGGGGTGTTCGGCTCATCCCTACTGAGGACCCTGAAGCACGATCACCCTGTGAAGGATCTGATGACTAAAATGTTCCTCTAAATGTCTACTGTATACGTTTACTTTTTGGGCACTATATATCATTGTATCCTGTACAGTATAGTGTTTGTGTTCTGTAGTTATGCAAATTAAAACATTCTTGCGTTTGCGTTTCATGTTTAGACCTTTTTCAGAATACAGTACAGTAGTTATGAATGCTTAAAATATTGATTATGTGTGGCTCCATGTTTAACGACCTGGTCGCTGTAACGGAACGGCTTTTGCCAGCAACTCCATAGTCCATATAGCGACTTTAATAATTGGTTATAAAAAGTGGCAAGCAAAACAGCCGACATGTTTTGGCAACAGCCTTATTCGTATCCCCAGTTTGTTATGTGGTACTTATGTGGGGGGGTGGTACACTAAAGGTGCATAGGGACCCAGCTGGCAACAGCGGATCCACACCATCTGGTGAGTGTCCATGTGGGGATTTGGAGGATGTTTGAAGTGCAGCACTTTTGACTTGCAAAACACAGCACGTGATCCTTAACTACTTGCCCCCCGCCATACAGCAAAATGACGTTGGCATGTGGTTGTGTTATCCCGACAGTCATATGACATCTTCCAAGATAACAAGCCGCTGTGTGCCCCCCCGGTGGTGCGCATCACAGCGATCGTTGTTGTGGTGCGTCAGTCTGACACACCGCAACACTGATCTAGGTATAGAGTCTGATGGAGACTCTTTACCACATGATCACCCGTGTCCAATCACGGCTGATTACAGTGTAATTAGGAAGAGCCGTTGATTGGCTTTTCCTCACTCGCGAGTAATTGAGAACTGGTCGGCTGCTCCTCTGACCGGGGGGGGGGGGGTGCTGATCATCAGCGCAGCCCCCCACTGGACCACCAGGGATGCCCACTAGTCACCATGGCCACCAGGTATAACAATCAGTGCCCACAATGGATGCCTGCCAATCAGTGATGCCCATAAGTGCCCATCTGTTGCCACCCATCATTGCCCACCACCTAACAGTGCCACCTCATCAGTGCCCATCAGTGTAGCCCCATCAGTGAAAGTGAAAACTTATTTACAAAGTTTGGCAACAGGGAAAATGTCAACATTTTTGGTCGTTTTTTAAATTTGTTTAGCAGAAAATAAAAATCCCAGAGGTGATCAAATACCACCGAAAGAAAGATCTATTTGTGGGAACAAAATTATTACAATTTAGTTTGGGTACAGTGTTGCACAACTGCGCAATTGTTATTCAAAGTGCGACAGCACTGAAAGTTGAAAATTGGCCTGGGCAGGAAGGTGTAGAAGTGCCCTGTATAGAAGTGGTTAAAACTAACACCAACATTGTTCACAATGGGAACACCAGTGGACTAGGAGGGGGCTGAGAGGGCCCCCCACATAGCAAATTTTGTCCAGTTCACCAGCAAGCTGCCAAAAACTATCCAAACTTAAGGGAAAATGCCCCCCTTAGCTGCCACGAGAACAGGTATCCCAAATGGGATATTTAACCTCTATTCCCGTTTTGATAAAAACTTGAAATGTTAGATTTCACCTCCTTAAGGGTACCCATCTTTTAATGAGTACATGGTAAAAAGATCAGTCAAGCGGTCAGCCCCCTCACCACTTATCCAAAACTGAAAAAAGTTTTGGTTTTAGATACGCAGGACATGCGACCCGCATTTTGGGAGGTTGACTGGGAATGCTAGAACTCAATTGTCTGTATGAAACAGTTGTTCCAGCACTGGAATCTGATACCTTACCTCTGCTGGCCACAGCAAGTGCCATATTTCAAATGGCAATTTGTGTTTATTGTATGCACAGGTTCTTCTTGCTATTTGCTTTGGAAATCCCTATCTCAAGGCAAGTCTAGCAGACAGGATCTGACAGATTGAAAACAATAGCAACCTTGCATTTGTTTCTCTCCATCATTTATCTCAGCATACACTATGGGAAAAGCCTGTGGACATCTGATCACAACTACTATATGGCCCAAAGTATATGGACATCCCTCCAAATGAAGAAGTTAACATGTCTTCACTGAAGGATACTGTTAATACTAGAGCATACAAAGACTTTTTTAAACAATTGTGCTCCTCCAGCCTTGTGGTAACGGTTTGGGAAAGGTCCTTTTGCTGTTCCAGCACTACTTTGCTGGTGTACAAATCCAGCTCCATAAAGACATTGTGTGACTAGTTTAGTTTGAAGAAATGAGTGTGGCCTTCAAAGAACTCTGAGCTCAACCCTACTGAACATCTTTAGATTCTTTTGAATTTGAACATGGATTGTGAGGCAGATGTTATTTTCCAACATCTGTACCTGACCTCACAAATTGACACAAATTACCACAGATACTCCAAACTCTTGTGGAAAGCCTTACGTTTATAGCCATATTGATATTAAGCAATTTTAAATGTCCATGGTTTCAGAATGGGTTGTCCAAGAAACTCATAGGTGTAATGGTCAAGGTGTCCAGACTTCTGCCATATAGTGTAGAACTGCAATTTGGTAATGCCAACATGGGCTCTGAAGACTCCCATATCATGCAAGTTTTAATGACTGGTCCACTTTAGTTTGCAACTGCACCACAGCAAGAATGAGTACAGCATATGTATAATACAAACATTTCCAGCCAGACTAAACCCCAAATCCTACATTCTCCTAACAGAAAGCAATGAATCATCGTACTATTACCTAATAATGGCGAGAATTCATGTAGATCTGCACTGGTCTTGTGAGGTCCAGATAACCGCGCGGCTTCTTGGTGACCAATCCCCTCGCAGATGTAACTTCTCTGTATAGAAAGAGAAAAATGTTTGTACATTGACAAATATTTATTCCTCCTTCACTGTGGGCAGTCTCACTCCCCTTTCAGTTATCTGATCCCATCCCAGCTGCTCCTGGCTGTGCAAGTTACCAATCGCCTCTGAACCACACCGGATCATCTGCAGAGACTCATTTACTGAACATTTGACAGCAGCGAGAACTCTGTTTATATATGGTGAAAGCAAAGACCGTGCGCAGCACTAGTCAGAGATCCATCAAGCTGCACCCACCTTCTCTTCGCCATGTATTGGTGGCTGTTCAGTTGCTGTGTTCAGAATCGAAGCATCCTCCAGGGACTCCGAAAGTGTTTCATCAGCGCACTGCAAACAAACAAAAAATATTTTGCTGCAGAATCCTACCTTTTGTTATTCTAAAGAAATCCCTGTGGGTTTCTCTGTGCCCATGGGCACAGTGAGTGGTTTCATAATTATCAACCAGCTGCTGCATCTGCAAAACTGAGGAAAATGGGAGGGTCTGCATCCCTTTAGATGCCATTTCCTATTGGGAGCATCTCACCAAAAATTACATTTTTTGTTGCAGGGGATGCCTGACATCTGATTTGTACGTCACAGAAATATGTAGAGCTGCGTATCATCCATCCCTAATCAGCCATGGGCATGCAACCCTTTACCAGAATCTAGACAATGCCCGATGTGCTTATTCCAAACTAGTTTCACTCTATTTCTATGTACAAAGGATATTTAAAAAATCCACACACACTCCTGTTAAAATGTCAGGTTTCTGAGATGTAAAAAAAATTAGACAAAGATAAATAATTTCAGAACCTTTTCCGTCTTATTCCTTGACCTATAAACTGTAAAAACTCAATTGAAAAAAACAAACTGAAATTTTAGGGTGGGAGTAAAAATAAAAAACATAATATGGTTGCATAAGTGTGTACACCCTCTTATAACTGGGGATTTAATTGTGTTTACAATTATGCAATCACATTCAAACTCATGTTAAATATACACCTGTCATCAAAGTGCCTCTGATTAACCCCAAATAAAGTTCAGCTGTTCTAGTAGGTCTTTCCTGACATTTTCTTACTCAAATCCTCCAGCAAAAACCATGGTCTGCAGAGATCTTACAAAGCCCCAGAGGGATCTCATTGTTAAACGGTATCAGTCAGGAAAAGGGTACAAAATAATTTCCAAGGCATTAGCTATACCATAATACACAGTGAATACAGTCATCAAGTGAAAAAAACTTTGTACAACAGTGACATTACCAAGAACTGGACAGCCCTCCATAATTGATGAAAAGACGAGAAGAAAACTGGTCAGGGTGGCTGCCAAGAGGCCTACAGCAACATTAAAGGAGCGGTAAACAATATCTGGCAAGTACTGGCTGTGTGGTACATATGACAACAATCTCTCGTATTCTTCATATATCTGGGCTATGGGGTAGAGTGGCAAGACAGAAGCCTTTCCTTACCAAGAAAAACATCTAAAACGTGTCTAAATTTTGCAAAAACACATCTGAAGTCTCCCAAAAGCATGTGGGAAAATGTGTTATGGTCTGATGAAACCAAGGTTGAACTTTTTGGCCATAATTCTAAAAGATGTTTGGCGCAAAAACACTGCATATCGCCAAAAGAACACCATACCCACAGTGAAGCATGGTGGTGGCAGCATCATACTTTGGGGCAGTTTCAGCTGGAACAGGGGTCTTAGTCAAGGTAGAGGGAATCATTTAAAATGCCAAATACCAGTCAATATTGGCACAAAACCTTCAGGCTTCTGCAAGAAAGCCAAAAAGTTTAACGTTTTGGAATGGTCCAGCCAAAGCCCAAACCTGAATCAGATTGAAAATCTCAGGGTTGATCTGAAGAGGGCTGTGCACAGGAGATGCCCACACAATCAGACAGATGGAGTGTTTTTGCAAAGAAGAGTCAGCAAATATTGCCAAGTCAAGATGTACCATGCTGATAGACTCATACCCAAAAAAGACGGAGTGCTGTAATAAAATCAAAAAGGTGCATCAACAAAGTGAGTTTAAGGGTGTGCACACTTATGCAACCATATTTATTTTTTACCTTCCGCCACCTAAAAGATTTCAGTTTGTTCTTCAACTGAGTTGTACAGTTTATAGGTTGCATTAAAAAGGTGGAAAAAAGTTCTGAAATGATTTACCTTGGTCTCTTTTTTACATCACAGAAACCCGACATTCATTGTATAAGCAAAGCCTATGGCCAACTGAAGTGTTTTGTGGGCTTGTCAGCCTGCAGCAAAAGTGTTGCTACCGGTATCTGCTCTACAAGCAAGAACCTTTGCAGCATACTCACAAAATGAATCTACTGTACACCATGAGATATGATGCAAACATGCAAAAAAAAAAAAAAAAAAAAAAAAATTGATTTTTGGCTTACATATGCTTTAAAAATAACCTGGCTCCCTGCCCTAATAAAAATATTACAGTGGCCTGTAAGAGCACTTTTATTAGACAGGGGTGGCAGTTGGAAAGTCTTTAATCGTGGCATCAGCCCAACAGGTACTTTAAGGTGCCTTTAGACAAGACTTTCTATTTTAATATAGATTCATTTAAAGGACTGATATGGTTCATCAGAACCCACAAACATTCAAATTCTTATCACTAGCAATTTACCTGATATTTCAGCAGTCTTCCTTCCAGTAAACTGATCGCATCTGCAAAAATTGGGGAAACAAATAGATTTTAGTTTCTTGTATTGTTTGCCCCTCACTGTACTGAATGCTTACAAAAATGTCTTTATCCAAGTATCTGTCCTACAAACCAAGCCTACAAGACTCATCATCCATGTGCCTGTCTGGAAGGAAGGGATACATTCCTTGTGGCTGAATCCGAGAAAACCAGGTTATGGTGGCCCCAATAACACAAAGACTCTTCTAAAGCCTACTGTGTGAGAAAGCCTGGCAATTTTCTTTAGACCAGTGTTGGTGAGAGTATAAGGACTTTTTTTTTCTAAACCCCCTGTATAAACAAGTCACCCCCCCCCAAACCACCTGTTTTTTCTGCCCCCCAACCGCAAGTATCATGGGTATAGAAAATAATCCCCCCCTTTAAAATAAAAACATTTTCTTGCTTTGCAGCCTGAAAACGAAGAAGTTTTTGTTTTATCCAGCTTTATTTACTCAGTGCAACCCCCTCAATCAGGTGTCCCCTCAATGGCACACAAAGCTATTTTACTTTCAAATGTACTCATTTTGATTAGCTAAGCGTGAAAATAGCTTTCCTGGAGCATTTCAGTCCCTGATGGAGCAACTGAAGCCAAGAATGAATTATGGACAGAAAGGCACAGTCAAAAGATCTCCAGGATAAAGTTGTGGACAGGCACAAGTCAGGAGATGAACACTTTTTTTTAAAGGCTTCATCAATTCCTTGAAGCACAGTGAATTAAGAAGTTGAAGTTATTTGGTACAACTCAGACCCTCCCTGGATCAGGACATCAGTGTCCTCCTGGCTCTTTAATCCAGGTTGTAGCGGTCAGAGAGGCTACCTGGAGGCCTACAGGAAATCTGAAGCAGTTGCTGGAATTTAGAACAAAGAGTGGTCATTGTGTGCATGTAACAATAATCACAAATACTCCACAAATAAGGCTTGTATGAGAGGGTTGCAAGAAAAGTCACTCCTCAAGAAAGACCACATGCAGTAAAGACTGAGCTTTGCCAAAATGCACTTTGAAGATTCTGAGGCCACATGGAAGAAGGCGTTATGGTCAGATGAGACTAAAATGTAGTTGTTTGGCCTCAACACTAAACGATATGTCTGGTGGAAATCCAAAACTGCTCCCCAAACACCATTCCTACAGTAAAGCAGTGTTAACCACTTGTAGCCCTGCTCACACTGCTATACTGCAGCAGGTCAGCTCTCCTGCGTGAACGGATGTACCTGTAGGTCAGTCCGAAAGAGCAGGATAGTGGGCACTTGGCATACACCGCGGGTCTGGCGGACATTGAGTCGGGTGGCAAGTGATCAAGGAGAGGCAGAATGAGGGAATTGTAAACTATGCATTTCCCTGTTCTGCCTAGTGACATGACAGGGATCTACTGTTCCCAGTGATTGAGTCAGGTTTGTCCACCACAATGTTGCAAATCGCATATCCCCGCCATTACCAGTAAAAACAATAAATAAAAAGAGTCTCTAAACCTATCCCGTAGTTTGTGGACGTGTTAACTTTTGCGCAAACCAAATCAATATACAACTATTCCTTTATTTTTTTAACCAAAAACTGATGACTAAATTTGTTTTTTTTATATATAATATTTTGGGATATGCATTATAGCAGAAAGAAAAAAAAACGCTTTCTTCAAAACTGTCTTTTTTTGTTTATATCGCAAAAAATAACCACCGAGGTGATCATATATCACCAAAAGAAAGCTCTTTGTGGGAAAAAAGAAAAGAACAATTTGTTTGGTTACAGCATCACCTGACTGCGCAATTGTCAGTTAAAGTGACGCAGTGCAATATTGCAAAAAATGCTCTGGTCATTAAGGGGGGGAAATCCTTCCAGGGCAGAATAGTTAATTTCGTTGAATAAAATATTAATATAAAATTATTATTTTAGTTGACTAAAATACAACTAAAACACAAACAATTGAGAGGACTAAAATATGATTAAAAGGGCATTTTAGTCAAGACTATGACCAAAACTAAACTGAAATTTGAGGTCAAAATTAACCCTGCCCTACCACAGAATAGGTACGGGCCATCTACTAAGCTGCTAAAAGGAAAAAAAAAAAAAAGATAGCTTTTTCCCCCCTTTTGTTGGTAATATATTCAGGTAATATGTGCAATGGCATTACAGCCAATAGAGTTTACAGTTTTTTGTTTTTGTACATTTTAAAGTTTTACTTCTGCTTCTCAAAAAGCAATACTTTTTATATATCGCAACAGCTAAATCTTACATAGTAAGGTTGCATTAAGACACCAGTCCAGCCTGAGTGAATGTCTACAATTGTCCCTATGCTCATCTATTATATCATTATTTAAAAAAGGTACCCATATAGCGGTGTCAATTTACACAGAGCTCCACACATACATTGCACACTCACATCCGTCCCTACCCTCAAGGGGCCCACAATTCAAGGTCCCCAACTCACATTCATATACTGGGGCAAATTTTGGACAGAAGCCAATTAACCTACCTGCATGGAGTGTGGGAGGAAACTGGGGTACCCAGAGAAAACCCACACAGGCACAGAGAGAACATGAAAAACTCCAGGCAGGTAATGTGGTTGGGATTCAAAAAAAAACAACCCTTTTTACTGCTAGTCAAGACTGCTACCCACTAGACCACTGTGCCTGTAGTGCATGTTCAAACCTTAAGAAGACATTGCTGGAAGACGCAGCAGAGGAGCCGCATACTACGGAGATTATCTTCCTGGTTACCACAGTAGTGTGTGGCCCGGTATGGAGACCATCGCCTTGTAGTCTGCCACAGTAAAGGACCCCCCTGGTGGTTGGAGACGAGGAGTGGAGGGGGCTAGCTTTTCTCTGATGTGCTTGTTTTTCTTTTTTGAGGTGAGAGTTCTGAGAGCCCTTAATCCTGGGATTTAACACCACTGTTTTCATCCACTTATTTTCACCATTGGTGCTCGTGATCTACATTATATGGACTTTTGATATAAATATTTTTTTGCTTTATTTAGATATATTTGTTTATAGATTCTGCACTTAGCTGTTCCAAGGACTGTTTTTTGGCATATTTGCGCAGGACTTTTTTTCTTTTGTCATGTTCAAACCTTAATATCATAAACATGTCAGATTTTTACTCCAGGCGTATACAATTCTAATTCTAAAGAAATGCTTAAATAATGCAAAATGTATTATTTTAGACGACTAATGTACTGGAGACTTTAGTCTACTAAAATTTTACTAAAACAATTCATATGACTAAAAATAAAAAAAAAATACAACTAAAACTGCATTTTAGTCAAAAGGCCAACTATCTTGTCAATATTCCTATCACATGTTCCTGGCAAATGGCTCTTAAAATGGCGAGTGCTGCAGCGATTACCAGTTGGGTTCCTGAGAACATCAAGCAAGTGTACATATTCGCCAGCACACCATGATTCAACGACTACCGTCCAAAGGTTCTTTATTGTAGGGAGATCACGTCAGAGATAAGTGCAATTTTTCAGAGCCGCGCAGGGTCCCTTCGTCAGGCACGTGTTAAAGTGCAACAGTTTTAAAGCAAAATATAAATACATCAGTCACCAATCAGAACTTGCAAAAAAAACAAACAAACAAAAAAAAAAAAATCGAAATTTGATGTCAAAATGAACACATAGTAAAGCATGGAGGTGGTAATATCCTGTTATAGGGGTGTTTCTCTGTAGCAGAGACTGGAGCACTTGTCTTTTTATTACCCACTGCACATGCGATTGGGATAAAAGGCAGATGGTTGAGTTTTAAATTGACACCAACCATCTCCCCCTAAACTGCAAAGTAGCCAGGAATGGGGTGACAGAAGGATGGGTGTACACACCACAGCAGAAATTATACTTCTTGCCTGCCGAAGGTGACCGATTCAAAGAATTGGGTTATGCCACAACTTCCCTGCAACCAACTGTAATACACACAGTTGCAGATCAGACGTGGCGTTTACAGTGTTAAAACAGACAGTAAGCAGGCATAGCTTCTCCCCACCATGCTATTGCTTTTCTGAGGACTGGCAAAGTCTGCCGAACATCTAAATTTAGTCTAACATGCATCTATACACAAGAACAAAAATGAAATATATTACAGATCAGCAGTCCAGAGATGTGGTGGTTGAATTTGTTTTCTTTACTTGGCCCACGTACATTTTCTGCAAGAAAAAAACCTTGCTAGAAAGCCAGTGATCATATAAAACTTTCAGAGCACTGAACTGAAATCTCAACGTTTGCAAGCTTCCAAGATATTCTGTGATTTACAAAATACCCGTCCCCTCTCTAATGAAGATGAGAGGAAGGAGAGGGTTTGTAGTCCAAATCAGGAGAGTAGCCCTGGGTGAAAAGGTTACCCTAGGACAAGAAGCATGTTAGTGGCAGGATCACCGGGTGAAAATAGCCGGAGAAAAATAAACAAACACAAAAAAATACACATGCAGCCACCAAATTTATGAGCGTTTTGATTGGTCCTAGGGAACTCACCATCACTTGCCAGTGAGCGTCCTTGTCGGGGATAAAAATTGTTCATTCAACTTTTGTCAAATGAGCCTGCTGGAAAACTGTCAGCCAAACGGCATCTGCATCCAACCAGATACAGCTGCGGTTCAGGTATTTTGACAGAAGGAGGGATCAGCTGTCAAAATACAATAGGCACAGAGGGAGATCCAGTCATCTTCGCTGTACAGGGTGGATGGCAGAATCTGCACTTTTTTTTAGCACATAAGCTGAAGAAAAAAAAAAAAAGAAAACTAAATTGTGTGGAGCCGGTGAGCTGCCATATATCACATTTTTGCTCTAGGGTATAAATACACTTAAACGTTTAAACAAGATGTCAGCTGTGGGAAAATTAATTCTCCCAAAAGAACAACATTCAAGAATCAGTCACCTTATTTCACCTATAGACCTACCAGAATGAGTTTGCCATCTCATATCCTCACTACGGGAATATATTTCAACCCCAAGGTCTCCTTCAGATCCACAATCTCTCAGCCTTAGCTTAAATTTCCAGCTGAGGATCAAACCCAAATAAAGCTGTGATCCACATATATTCACTGCCAGCAAACAGCACCTGATAAGTCTGTATAGGGTGAAACATGCTGGGTATTTACACTTGACATTTTAATAAATGGTTTTAGAACTTTCAATTTACTGTGGTAACTGCTAAACATACACTTTTGTGAAGGTGGGATGGAAGACAACTCAAGGAATGGACATTCAGCAGGTGAACGAGAGACATTGATAGGAGGTAGTCCAGTGTTGGGGCTTTGTGGAGAGTGAAATCAGAGTGGTTGCACATGAGGCCAAGAAGAGGACTAGGGGTATTACATGAATGCTATATGACCAAGCTGAGCATGTGTGGCATCAGCAGGAATCAGCAAGAACCCCTGCATGTGAATGTTCAGTGGAGGTCATTTAGAGTGCTGGGAATGGGTCTTTAAATGCCAAGGGTGAAGATGACAACTGTGCCCCCAGTTTGTTACACGAGTCAGTGCGAGCCTCATCTTCTGCAGCTGGGATCCTACTTCAAGCTGCCAATGCGCTTGTCTCCCTGTCACTGCACATATGCTGATACACTAATAGGGCCCATGTGAACCTGAACGTGGGTAGTGATGTTGTAGGACCTTCCCAGTAGGTGCCCTCTACTGGTCTCCCTGTGCTGCTTTTTACTGACATAATGGCTATTTGGCACCACTTCACATGCCAACCCAACCACACATGAAAACCTCATCCAAACCTTTTTATACAGATTCCACACATTACTGAAAAGTCCTCCAAATTGGGTTACCAGAAAGAATTAAAAAGAAATTGGTACAAAATGCAGACTTTTAATGCCTAAAAACTTGCCCTCTTCTCCACCAGCTGCCAGTAGATCGGTCTGACAAGTTTAAGAAAATACTGGAACCATCTCACAATGCCTGCACTCCATTCACACAAAATACAAACCCGACTACTACCAGGATGCCCATAGATATAGTTCTCGGTTCCTCCCATGCAGTCTTCTGGACACTGGAACTCACTGCTCAACTCAGGCTCCTTTATAAACCTACAAGGCACCAACCGGGTACAAACTATACACCGTCCCAAATTCACTGGCTGCATGCTTGTTTTGAGTCAGTGACTAATCAAGACTACCAATGGCTTGTATTGTACTTGCAGTAAACTTGTCAAGTTTAAAACAAAAAAAATAAAATAAAAAGCCAACGTCCATCTAGTTCAACCAATATAAAAAAATAAAAAATAATAATATGAATAAAAAAATTGAAAACCTATAACCAAACACCAGTGCAGCGCTACCCCATTTTAAATCAACAATCCATTCCCAACGGATATCAATATATAAATAAGCGAATAACCAAATCAAAATAGCGTGATGCAATAACCATAAAATATACATAGTGCATCACATACGATAAAATGTGCAGCAAATATTCATATATACACACAAATGTGAAAAAATCTCCCACATTACACTTTGATGAAATAACCAATAATGGTAAGTAAGTCCCAATCCAATAATGTGATCAGTGTGCTGCTTCTTTAAAATTTCACTCAAAGGTGTACACTCTTCACCTAGTGCAACGCCAAACTGATCACATTTACAAAATGACCTATATATAATCATGAGGTCTATCTTGCATGAATCCCCTACACAGGACAATTCAGAGACACCACTCACAGAACACTCTACTCCGGCTTGCACAGCGTGATACCATTGTTATTATATAGGATTTATATATCACCAACAGTTTGCACAGCGCTTTACAACATGGGGGCAGACCGTATAGTTACGATACAATTCAATACAGGAGAAATCAGAAGGCCCTGCTTGTTAGAGCTTACAATCTAAAACATCTTCAAGGTCAGGCTCCGCTCCTTTACTCATATCACCCAAACAGCAGGACTTTCTCAGAACATGGGAGGGACCCCGATCACTTATTGGTTATTTTCAAATAGAAAACATCCATTTACAGAACCCAACACCAACTGTTGAACCAGACGAAAATACTAAAACCTTATAAAGCATGCTCCATCCAATAGAGTAAAAATTCCTCCTTGATTTCCTAAGACAATCAGCTAGTCCTTGGATCAACAATCTCTGGTGTTCTGCATTATAAACGTTAATATCCAGTAATCTTTTGTATACATTTCAGGAACGTATTCAGGTTTTTGATCAAAACAATGTAACGAGTTGGCCAGAACTAGTTTGAGTCTGTTCCACATTTTCAAAGCTCTCATTTCCATATGCATATGTAGTGCTGGCATCCTTGCCTACTGAAAGCCTATGGACGTTTCTGTGGCTTAGTGTCATCTAGCGGCCAAACACTGATAGTGGACTTAAATGATTTTTGCTTTATCAAAGCATTGAACTTTATACAGGAAGTGCCTTATTTACACTGGAGAGTTGACCTTTTTACCCAGGATGCCGGGTGACCTACCCATGGACACCCTCTGACAGTGCATGCTGGGTAGGACATAAAAAGGAGCCATCTTAGGTCTTTTTGGAACGCATGGCATGCCTTGAGAACTTGTGAGGAGGCCTCCCAGAGAAAACGGCCTATTGCCCTTACGGAGTGCAACCCTGCTCGATTGTGAGAGTGACCTGAAGTGCCAGAGTAATCAGATTGGAAAGATCCAGAGACACTCGTTTGAGCATCAGAAAACCGGATCTACCTATCGGAACGGAGTGACGGAGCTGGCTGACATAGAAGCAAGCTGCAAATACCAGAGCTACCATACCGAGCTTCCGATCCAGTTGGTGAGCGGGTCATGGCCCATAGTTTATTAACTTTTGCACCTAGTCAGACTTCTATACAGGCCTCGCTGGGATCCATAGTCCTATGGAGGAGTATAGCAACTGACACTAGGCAGGCATAATGCCTATCTGCTATTGCAGCTCAAGCCTTGTATCATAGTTATGGAAGCAACACCAGGATCATCTTTAACTCTACTTTAAATTACTTTATTCCTTGGATTACAAATTGTAAGAAATTACAATAGCTAGCAGAAGACAAGAAGACTAAAGACTGAGCACTTTTAATGAGATCTCACAAATAGTTATAAAAAGTAGGGGGAGCTCCCTTGTAATTACATTGTTTTATCTAAAATCATTGTTCTGTCATTCTACGTTGGGATGACAGCACAATTACTGTAATCACCTGTTAACCAAAGTATATTTTACTGTATAGATTGGCAAAGTACCTCGTGTGTAGTATTGTTTTCTCCCAGCAGGTGGAGCCAGTGGATCCTGGAGGTGACAATACAGGTATATTGTGTTATATTATATTGTACTGGATTGTATTGCACCACAGCTGTGTCACAAGGGGACAGAGTCAAGTTAGTGGGGTTTATTAGCAGAGTTTAGGCCCAAATCAAACCAGCAGCTCCTCCGGGGGTCAGTGCTACACAAAAATAAAGCCGCTTTTCTTCTAAATACAAAGCATGCCCCCTTGTCCTCTGTAATGACCTTAAAGAGATTGTATGGCCTAGAGCATTCCATGCATTAAGGTGAAAACCCTTCTGTAGTGCAGCAGCCCCCCAGAGCCCCCCTTTTTCGGCCATCATTCCATCGATGAGAACGAGCACAGCAGCTTCAGTCGCTTTCTGGGGTCCTCATTGGATAAATTGACAGCAGTGGGAGCCAATGGCTGTGCTGCTATCAATCAAACCCAGTGACACGGAGCTGGGGGGTGGAGTGGGGTTCGAGACCTGCTGTCTGTGCTTGAGTTCAACTGTTAGTACATCCAACACACCCAGTGTTTTGATTGGACGCGAGGTCCTGGTATGTTGGCACAAATGGTTGCTGTTTGAAATCACGATGGCCTGTGCAGCCTACCTCTTGGGACCCCCATTCCCAATCAAAATATTTTTGCTTAAAATCTACTAAAATCGGGTCACTGCCCTCCCTGTCCATGATCCTCCTGCTTGTCGGGGGAACTGATGGGGTCTGTTACTATCGGTACCTTTATCAGGTGGCCCTGTCATCACACAGCAGTAATATTTCACTGCAAACTGAGCAAACATCATACATCCCTCGTTCTGCTTTTTTCATGGTTCACAATAGCAGTTCATGAAACCTCATTCAGATAATGAGAAACTTATCTATATTTAAAGCAACATCCGCTAATGATAAAGAAAACAGCTAAGCACATAAAATGTAATTGCAGCTTAGTTTTTATTATCAAGCTGATAATGGTGATAAGCATCACAAGACTCTGCAAAGTGTACAGAAGGTTTAAAGTGGACCTTTCATCAGATATGTAGTAACATTAAACATAAAATTGGTGTAACCCTTGGGGTATTTTAATACTTTTTTTGTAGAGATCATTGGAACCCCACCTGCCCATGCCTAAGGCCTCATACACTCGATCAGATTTTCCAACAGGAATTGTGTGATGACAGGCAGTTGGAGCATACAAACGGTCAGATTTTCTGCCATCGGACAATTGTGGTCAGGATTTTCTATGCACAAATGTTGGATGGCAGGCTTATAAATTTTACATGGACAAAAGTGTCGGATTTTCCGATTGTGTGTACACAAGTCCGTCAGACAAAAGTCCAAAGTACAAACACGCATCAGCTTCATATGCTGTTACAGCAAACAGTCCCCCCCCCCCTTTTTTGGGATAAAGGTTTTACATAAATAAAAGCAGATCATTGCGCGCATCACTATCAGTAGTAAATGGTTTGTCTCAACCCTGTAACTGCTGCATCTGCAGCACAGCTTGTTCTGTTGAGAAACAACAAACTGGCCAGATCACCAGGTGAAAATAAAGCGGTTTAAAAAAAAGCAAATTTTTACTTTACAAAGTTAATTTTTATCACTTATCCCAGTAAAAAAGATGAAGTAAAGTGACAATTTATTTAGAAAGTAAAAAAAAAAAAAAAAAAAAAAAAAAAACGTTCTGCTCCATCAAATCAAGATCAGTGTTTGCATTTCCGCTATTTGCTGTGGCAAAAAAAAAAAAAAATGCTTGTGTTAAGATATTTCCCTCTTCCTCTTTTTAATATACAGCAATTATTAATAGACAAGAAAAGCTGATTAATGAACTACTTACAGTAAACCAATGAACTCAAGGCAAGGGTTAGGGCTCATTTACACTTGCTTCAGCTTCACACATTAATGGCTAGTTTACATTTGTTTAAAACAACGCTTCGGACCGGCTTTGTTAAAGCTCTCTAAAATTAGGGAAAGTCTTCCCAAGGGCTAATTTAGGCTTGCTTCAAAATAAGGCTTCTGAAAGGCTTTGTTAAAGCTCTCTGAACGCTGTCACTAAATACAATGGTTAGTTTACAGTCCTGTTTAAACCTTGCTTTTGCTTCAAAACATTTACCCCATGTAGCTTTAGTGGTGCTTCAAAGCGTCTTCAAAATCTCCATAGCAGTCTATGGCAAAGCTTGCTTGAAGCACCATCGAATCCTCAAAGCACCAAGCAAAAGCAACAGGACTGTAAGCTAACCATTTTATTTAGTGACAGCGTTCAGAGAGCTTTAACAAAGCCTTTCAGAAGCCTTATTTTGAAGCAAGCCTAAATTAGCCCTTAGGAAGATTTTCCCTAATTTGACAATTGTCAGCTCCTGGACCACTCCTCGCTTTCTATCCTACGTAGAAATGTCTGCGTTCTGCTCATATTTAAATTCAGTCTCTCTATTGGTTTTCATGTCATAGTACAAAAAAAAAAAAAAGCACAAAACTATAACAGGTATGTAAACAATTAACTTACTGTTAACAAGGCACATAGAGCAAAAACATATCAAAGATATTAAACCAAGCCAAATTGCTGTTCTGCTCAAGTTTAGAGCTTTCTGAGAGCTCCCCTGCTATAAGAGACTGCACACACACACACACTTATACATTAAAAGTTCCTCAAATAAACAGAACTGAAACCGTACAGCACAGCAGGGAGCCCAGCCATACAGTCTCACCTGATTAGGCATTCTTTCAAAAGTCAAAATTTTTCAGTTTAGCGAAAACGAATAAAAACGTGGCACCAGATAAGGCTTGCAATGGAAGCGACAGCTCAGTGAGCCGAGTGATGGGAATAGGGCGAGGGAGGTAAAGTCTTGTCCCTTTCCTTATGTTATGAAGCCATATAGCAGTTTTAGAAAAGAATGCACATGAAACAGTTTCTTTATCTGGTTCATCTGTTTAGGCAACAATAAAATATTTGAACTGGCCTTTGACATATAAACCGCTTGCAGATTACCGCACACAGATGCAAGTCGGCAGAATGGCACAGGCAGGCAAATGGGCGTGCCCGTATGTCCCTTTGAATTTGCCACCTATCGGGCACATGCGCACTCCCCTCACGCCGCGGGTCCCAAGAACTATGTTCGCCAACAGCCTGAGATTGCGGGGAGGAGAGGCAGAACGGGGCGATGCCTATGTCAAATCAGACCCTATGATGACCAATAGAGAAATACATGCCTGCTCAGTCTCCCTATAAATTTAAAGCAGCCTATGGGGTGGCGCAGACATATCATGGCTCGGTCACAAGTGATGTGCAGTTTCACTGACGCAGTTTAACGAAAGCAGGATAACAAAAGCTGGATGAAGATACAAGAACTATTTTGCTCCACTCTGCAAGATGGCAAGCAAACCAGCATTTGACATTTTACATCAAGTCAGACTCCCACTCTATCCACCAACATGCTCCTCATTCTCTTACTTCTCACATACATGTCTTCTATCCTCAAACTACCCCTCCTCTCTACCCTGCAGCATGCACATATCAACCTCACTCCTACCCTCTCCCTACTATGGCACCCATTATCTCCCGCATTTGCTGCACCCACATGCTGGCATAAACACCAGGGCCACTAACCACGTGCGCTCATGTACATCCCACTCCCATCTTGCCCTCCTCGTCTCAGGTGACATTTCTCCTAATCCTGGTCCGTCATTTTCAAACTGCAAGCCACATCTCCAATACCCCTCCTCCTCTGGCAACCATCGCAATTTATTTTCTACCCCCCCACCCCCCGCTTCCTCAAAGCAGCCCACCTATCTCATGCGCCCTTTGGAATGCTCGCTCCATCTGTAGCAAGCCAATCTGCACACGACCTCTTCATCTCTCATGGCTTTAACATACTCGCCATAACCAAAACTTGGCTTCAAAATTTGAACTCCACTTCCCCTGCTGCCCTCTCCCATGGTGGCCTCCATTGGACTCACTCCCCCAGACCCAATGGACAGAAAGAAGGTGGAGTTGGATTCCTTATATCCCCACAAAGCACCTTCCAAGTCCTTCCTATCCCTCTCTCACTTATTTTGAAATGCACTGTAATCATCTGAGGATTGCAGCAATTTATCGGCCTCCTGGACCGGTGTCACACTTTGACTTTCTCTCCTCTGAAACACCCGCAATCATTCTTGGTGACTTCAACATTTCTCTGTCAATGTTAACAGCCCAACTACAGCTAAACTTCTTGACTTAACCTCATCTTTTGACTTAACACAATGGACACATACTTCCACTCACTCCAATGGTAATACCCTTGACCTTGTATTCTCCCATCTGTGCAACCCTGGCAACCTCACAAACTAGCCCCTTTCCCCTCTCTGATCACAACCTCATCAGTTTCACTGTATCCTTGCCTCCAACCACCCATCCCTCCAATCCCTCCAAACAATTACTTGTAGCAACCTTCGCCACCTTAACCCTTCTCTTCTCTATTCTGCTACTGACCACCTATATGACAATCGCTCCCCTGTCCTGAACCTGGCCACCTCTGTCTACAACAGTTCGCTCTCATCATCACTAGATGCACTTGCTCCTCTAACCACGCGCAGAATCAGGCCCCGACCATTACAACCCTGGCAAACTGACAACACTAGAAATCTCGAGACATTGTCACGCTCTTGAACGACTGTGGCATAAAACTAAATGCCTGCAAGACTTCACCCTATATAAATCTGCCCTTCTAAAATACAATTCCTGCCTCCATGCTGCCAAACAAGCCTACTTTGTCTCTTAATACTTTGTCATCCAGTCCCCGTCGGCTCTTCTCAACATTGAACTCTCTGCTTCGTCCCCACCCCCTCTACCGACCAACCTCACTCACTGCCCAAGAGATTGGCAATCACTTCAAAAGACAAGATTGATGCAATTTGTGAGGACACTTAGACTGTGCATACATCTTCCCCACCCAACATACCTGGCCTAACAGCACATTCAACACTCTCCTCTTGAATTGGCTACTACTGAAGAGGTTGCAAAGCTTTTCTCAGATGCCCACCTAACCAATTGTCCCCTGGATCCTGTTCCCTCACAACTACTAAGGTCACCCTCTTATTCTATCCTATGCTCCCTCACTGAAGTCAATCTCTCCCTCTCTAGTGGCACCTTCCCCTCCCCTCTAAAACATGCGCAGATCACTCCCATACCCTCACTGGTCCCCACCAATCTAAACAACTTAAGACTTATCTTAATGCTCCCATTCACCACTAAACTTCTAGAATGCTTTGTCTACAACCGTCTTATCTCCTACCTCAGTGAAAATAACCTTCTTGACCCATTAGTGTCTGGCTTTCGCTCGCAGCACTCTATGGAAAATGCCATACTAAAACTCACTAACTATTTACGAACTGCTAAAACCAACAGCCAATACTCCATACTCCTACTACTTAACCAACCGCTCCTGCTCAATAAATTACATTCCCTTGGCCTCAGAGATTCTGCTCTAGCCTGGTTCTCTGCACAGCGCTCCTTCAGTCAGCATGGCTGTCACGCCACTTCCTTAAACTAAATCTCTCTAAAACCGAGCTATTAATATTCTGCTCTGCACATGCCCCCCTCCATGACTTTTCCCATCAAAATCAACAATGCAACCATCAGGCAATCTCCTCACGCCAGGGTACTTTGTGTAATCCTAGACTCTGACTTGTCATTTCAGCCCCAAGTCCAATCATTGTCAAAAGTTTGTAGAATTCACCTCCGTAACATCTCTACAATTTGCCCCTTTTTAACAAATGAAACTGCCAAGCTCCTCATTCATTCCCTTGTCATCTCTCGCCTTGACTATTGCAACTCCCTTCTCATTGGCCTACCTCTCCATAAGCTATCCCCTCTTCAGTCTATCATGAATGCTGAAAGGCCACCTTACCAACCGCTGTCTGCCAAACCTCTCCTCCAATCCCTACACCGGTTCCCAATCACCCAACAAATTAAATTCAAAAAATACTAACCACAACATACAAAGCCATTCACAACACTGCCCCGAGCTACACCACCAATCTTGTCTCCAAATATCACCCATAGTGTCCCCTCTGCTCTTCTCAAGACCTCCTACTCTCAAGCTCTCATCTCCAGAGCCTCTCCCATCCTCTGTAACTCGCTACCTCCACTGGTCTGGCTATCCCCTACTCTCGCTACCTTCAGGCGATCCCTGATAACTCATCTCTTCAGGGAAGCCTACCATGTCTCCAACTAATCTCCTACTACTTCCATCAGCTCATTCCCCACAGTTACAACCTTTTGTACCACCTGCCTTACCCTATTAGATTGTAAGCTCTTCTTAATCCTCTTGTATTTTATTGTATTATAACTGTATTGTCTTTTATATTGTAAAGTGCTGTGCAAACTGCTGGCGCTATATAAATCAAATAATAATTTCCCTGTTCTGCCTAGTGACATTACAGGGATCTACTGCTCCCTGTCATTGGGAAGCAGTGATCGCTGTCATGTCAGTGGTAGCGCCCCCCCCCCAGCCCCGACCCCCCACACCTACCTAGGACACAATTAACCGCTTGATCGCCCCCTAGTGTTTAAGCCCTTCCCTGTCAGTGTCATTTACACAGTAATCAGTGCATTTTATAGCACTGATCGCTGTATAAACAATGGTCCCAATATAGCGTCAAAAGTGTCTGATGTGTCCGCCATGTTGCAGTCACTATCGCAGATCGCTGCCATTACTAAAAAAAAAAAAAAAAAATTATAATAAAAATGCCATAAATCTATACCCCTTTTTTTTGTAGACGCTATAACTTTTGCGTAAAACAATCAATATACACTTTTTTTTTTTTTTTTAGGTAAAAAAAAAATAAAAAATCAAAGTATAAGAATACATATCGGCTTAAACTAAATTATTTTTTTATTTTTTTGGGGGATATAGCAAAAAATGAAAAATGCTTTTTTTTCAAAATTTCAAAACCACAAGAGGTAATCAGATACCACCAAATGAAAGCTCTATTTGTGTGAAAAAAAATAAAAAAATAAAAAATAAAAAAGGGGACATAAATTGTGTTTGGGTACAACGTCACGTGACCGCACAATTGTCAGCTAAATTGACAGTGGCGAATCGCAAAAAATGCTCTGGTCAGGGGCTGAAGTGGTTAACTGAAAGTTAATAAAAAAATCCATGATGTACAAGACAGATCAGAGCCTTTTTTTTCCAGCCTGCCACTTCACTATGCATACATGGACAGGTCAATATATATCTTAAAGCTGAACTCCAGCCAATCAGCTAGAGACAAAAATGACATTCAAATATGAGAGCAATTTGTATAGATTATATCGCAAAGCAAAATAAATAAAAATAATGATAAATATATAAAACAAATTATAAAAAATGTGAAATATAATAAATTATATATATATATATATATATATATATATATATATATATATATATATATATATATATATATATATATATATATATATATATATATATATATATTTTTTTTTTTACACACACACACCTCATAAAATTAGATTACATAAGACCAATGAAAAAGATAATACACAAGTGTTGGCTTACTGAAAAGTATGTCCATGTACAGTATAGTATGCACGCAATACTCAGTCTGGGCTACTTTTGTATGAATTACTGCATCAATGCGGTGTGGCATGAAGGCGATCAGCCTGTGGCACTGCTGAGATGTTATGCAAGCCCCCAGGTTGCTTTGATAGCGGCCTTCAGGTGATCTGCATTGTTGGGTCTGGCATCTCATCTTCCTCAATACCCACAGATTCTCTATGGGCTTTAGGTCAGGAGCATTTACTGGCCAATCGAGCACAGTGATACCATGATCATTAAACCAGGTATTGGTAATTTTGGCAGGGTGGGTAGCAGTGGCGGCGCGTCCATAGGGGCATATCAGTTTGATGCCACTTCCTGTTTCTCTCTCTCTCTCCCATTGCGCACGGGAGAGAAGAAACAGGAAGTATGAGAGCGGAATCGCCGCTGCCTGTGGAAGGAGACATCGCAGGAGAGGACACACATTTCATGGGACAGAGGCTGGCCTAACACCAGCAGATGACATGGCTCCCCAAATCTTTACTGACTGTGGAAACTTCACACTGGACCTCATGCAACTTGGATTCTGTGCCTCTCCGCTCTTCCTCCGGACCTCAATTTCCAAATTAAATGCAAACATTTTCCACAGTCACTGATGATTTGGGGAGCCACGACATCTGCTGGTGTTGGTCCACTGTGTTTTATCAAGCCAAATGTCAGCACAGCCCTCTACCAGGAAATTCTAGAGCACTTCATGCTTCCCTCTGGTGACCAGCTTTATGGAGATGCTCATTTTATTTTTCAGCAGGATTTGGCACCTGCCCACACAGCCAAAAGTACCAATATCTGGTTTAACCGCTTGCCGGCCGAATCAGCCTGATATATGTCGGCAGAAGGGCTCATGCAGGCAAAACTAACGTACCTGATGACGATGCACCACGTCCACGACCAGCACTGTTGTCTCTAGACACAGAGCCTGCTTGCCCTCTTTTATTGGCTCGCGTCTGTCTGCCTCTCACTACCCAATTGCTGTTTTACCCAACTCCCTTCAGGCCGTTACCATGTCTGGAAGGCCAGCAAGGAGAGGCAGACAGGCGTGAGCCAATAAAAAAGAGGGCAAGCAGGCTCTGTGTCTAGAGACAACAGTGGACGTGGTGGACGTGGTGCATCGTCATCAGCACGTGGCCATGGGACACGCTTGTCCTTTTCGGCAGCTGGACATGTTGAGCCGCAACATGCCAACGACTTGGTAGAGTGGATGACCAAGCCCTCTTCATCCTCCTCATCCTCTCTCACCCAGTCTCAGGGTACTAGCAAAGCAGCTGCCAACGCATAGTCTTCCCTCGTCTCAATGTCATCTTCAGTGACTCCTTCCCTAGACCCACCACGTCCTCCTGAGGAGTCTCCTGAACTCTTTGAGCACAGTGTTGGGAACATGCTCCAGGAGGATGCCCAGTGTTTTGTAGGCTCTGATGATGATAGATATTCAGCTAGAGGAAGGCAGTAGCGTGAATGCAGAGAGAGGGGATGCTCAAGAAGGACAGCAATCTGGCAGTTATGTTCCACAAGCTGCAGCATACTGCCAGGTTTGCTACAGCGATGAAGAGGGAGGGGATGATGAGGGCACTGACTCCACGTGGGTGTCTGGTAGGAGGGAGGAGGAGGGAGGAGGAGGGAGGAGGAGGGAGGAGGGAGGAAGAGGGAGGAGGGAGGAGGCAGATGTCCAACGAGGCAGGATGCCCTCCGGGGGCCAGCTTAGGGGCAGCACACCGACTGAATCACACCGCAGAGCTCCGCCTGTGCAGGGCGCTGCCTCTGCGCGTTATTCTAAAAGTTCTTTGGTGTGGGCCTTTTTTGAGACGAGTGCATCAGATCGGACCGCTGCTATTTGCAACATATGTCTCAAGCGTATCTCGCGTGGCCAAAACATCAGTCGCTTGGGCACCACATGCTTGACCCGACATATGTTGACCTGCCATGCAGCTCGTTGGCAAGCGTACCTCAAAGACCCACACCAAAGAACAAAGCGGACCTCTCCTTGCTCCTCATCAGCTGGCATCTCCAACCCCACTAGACCTTCAGTCCTCTCTGAAACCTGCTCTGAGAGGAATGAAGGTGTAGAATTAGGTGTGTCACAGCCAAGTGCTTCCGGGCACTCTGCTAGCAGTACACCCACATCCGATTATAGCAGGCAAATGTCCCTGCCCCAGCTGCTGGACCGGCAAAAGAAGTTCACTCCCAGCCATCCACATGCCCAGCGGTTGAATGCTAGCTTGGCTAAATTGCTAGCACTTCAACTGCTGCCTTTTCAGTTGGTAGACTCAGCCCCCTTCCATGAGTTTGTACAATGTGCGGTTCCTCAGTGGCAGGTCCCCAAACGCCACTTTTTCTCACGGAAGGCGATTCCGGCTCTCTACCGGCATGTGGAAGGCAATGTCCTTGCCTCGCTGGACAGGGCGGTCAGCGGTAAGGTGCATATTACCGCTGACTCATGGTCCAGCAGACATGGACAGGGACGTTACCCGTCTTTCACGGCCCATTGGGTCACTCGTCTGGCAGCTGGAAAGGATGCAGGACAAGGTGCAGTAGTGTTGGAGGTTGTTCCGCCACCTTGCCTCCAAAATGCTACTATTGGTTGTGACACACCTCTCTCCTCCACCCCCTCGTCTTCTTCCTCCATGGCCTCTTCCAGTGCTCTGTCCTCAGAATCAGCGGTGCTCCGTAGGCGTTCCAGGGGCTACGCAAGTACACAGGCAAAACGATGCCATGCCGTGCTTGCGCTGGTTTGTTTGGGGGACAGGAGCCACACTGGGGCGGATGTTTTGTCAGCTCTGCAGGGGCAGGCCGAGAAGTGGTTGACGCCACGCCAGCTTAAGCCAGGAATGGTGGTTTGCGACAATGGCACCAACCTCCTCTCCGCCCTCCGACAGGGACAACTGACCCATGTGCCCTGTGTAGCTCCCGTCCTTAACCTGGTGGTGCAGCGATTCTTGGGCAGGTACCCCGGCTTACAGGATGTCCTGAAGCAGGCCAGGAAAGTCTGTGCATTTCCGCCGATCATTTAATGCCTGTGCTCGGCTGGCTGAGCTCCAAAAGGAGTTGAACCTGCCCAAGAACCGCCTTATGTGTGACATGCCCACCAGGTGGAACTCAACGTTGGCCATGCTGCAGCGGCTGCACACGCAGCAAAGGGCCATCAATGAGTACCTGTGCGACTACGGCACCAGGACAGGGTCAGGGGAGCTCGCTTTTTTCTCACCATGCCAGTGGGGCATGATCAGGGATGCATGCACTGTCCTGTCACCATTTGAGGAGGCCACAAGGATGGTGAGCAGTGAGTGCATGCATCAGTGACACTGTACCTCTTGTTCACCTCTTGGAGCATACGCTGCGTGGAATAATGGACAGGGCACTTGAGGCAGAACAGAGGCAGGAAGAGGAGGACTTCCTTGCCTCTCAAGGCCCCCTTTATCCAGACAGTGTTCCTGCCACCCATCACACAGGAAGAGGATGAGGAGGAGGAAGAGGAGGAGGAGGATGATTGTGTCAGCATGGAGGTGGAGGCTGGCACTCAGCATCAGCAGCAGTCTTGTAGGGATAATTTACAGTCCCAAGAAACCCCTGGACTTGTACGTGGATGGGAGGAGGTAGCTGCGGATCATGTTGTCCTTAGTGACCCAGAGGACTCCGGACCGAATGCATCAGCTAACCTACGCTGCATGGCCTCCCTGATCCTGCAAAGCCTGCGGAAGGATCCTCGTATTCTTCGGATCAAGAGGGACCATTACTGGCTGGCCACTCTCCTTGATCCACGGTACAAGGGTAAGGTTGCCGACCTTATCTTGCCATCGCAGAGGGAGCAGAGGATGAGACATCTCCGGGAGGCCTTGCAGAAAGGTCTGTGCAACGCGTTCCCAGAGACTGGGAGGTTACAAACTCCTGGTCCTGGACAACGTGATGCTGAGGCATCGGTCAGAAGGAGCGGTGGAGAAGGTGGCCGTCTGATTCTTTCAGACAATTTTTTAATCTGCAGCCCCAAGGTATGATCGATTCCAGCAACCATCACCAGCATCTGATTTACATGGTGCTCGAATACCCAGGGGCAAGGTCAGACTTGGACACCTTTCCCACCGAAAATCCTCTGGCTTACTGGGTCTTGAGGATGGATCACTGGCCAGAGCTTGCACAGTATGCAATTGAGCTACTGGCCTGTCCTGCATCCAGCGTTCTTTCAGAACGCACCTTCAGTGCTGCTGGTGGCTTTGTTACCGATCACAGGGTGCGCCTGTCCACCGAATCAGTTGATTGACTGACCTTCATCAAGATGAATCAGTCTTGGATCACCCACAGCTACCAAGCACCTGAAGCTGATGTAAACGAATAATTTTTTTTGAAATATCACATCCCTTCAAGATTGCCTATGCTGATGCTGAGTGACTGTCCTGTTATGTTAATTGTCTATCCTCTTCCTCCTCCGCTGATATGTTGGAAGAACATTTCTGGTTCTGGGTGATGCCATCAGCCCAATTTTTCTGCCCCTGTTTAACAGGGGCGTTTAATTACAATTTTTGATGCAATGCTTTGCAGCAGGGCTAATTCCTGCAATAAAACAAGAGTATATGGGAGAGGTTGCAGTGTGGTGGCACCAGCACCAGTGCCTAAGGCCCAATTTTCCTGCCCCTGTTTAGCAGGGACATGTAATTACAATTCTTGATATAATATTTCACAGGAGGGCCCGTTCCTGTGCCCACCCAGAGTAACTGAGGACTTGTAGTGTTGTGGCACCAGCACCACAACCACCAAAGGTCAATTTTTCTACCACTGTTCAACAATGGCATGTAATTACAATTCTTGATATAATCGTTCACAGCAGGGCGCTCCAGCGCCCACCAAGAGTCACTTTGAGGGCTTACAATGTTGTGGCAAACCCAACACCTTGTTCCGCCATTTCTGCAGAGCATATAGGGCAGGCCCCTACTTTCAAACATCCAACTTACAAACATCTCCTACTTGCAAACGGAAGGAGACAACAGCAAGTGAGATGAAAAAAGATGTACGACAAAACAAATTATACAGGGGTGATAACCCTTCCCTATGTTTTCCAAAAAGCTTAAAAATAGTTTTTTTGACTGGAGCTACACTTTAAAAATGTACCAGTTGAAAATTACAAACAGATTCAACTTAACACAACAAACCTACACAGTCCCTGTCTTGTTTGCACCGCCTGTATACTGCTGTTCCGAGTATATAGGGCCTGGGGGCCACACGCATTTCCTTTTTTTAATATGGGTACGGGGTTCCCCTTAATATGCGTACAAAACCCAAAGGGGCTGGTAATGGGCAGGGAGGGCTACCCATGCCATTTTTCTCAATGATTTTCAACCATATTGCAGGAACCAGATATAACATTAAAACCGCAAGCAGTTTTAAATGATGTTATTTCTGTTTAATGTCATTTTGTGCAGGGACTGTTCTAAACACGGGAAACACGTGGCACTTCACAGGCATACTACAGACACCCCCAGGCACCATATTTAAAGGAATATTTCACTTTTTTTTCACTTAATCGTCATTAAAATCAGTGCTCCCGCCAAAACGGCCATTTTTAAAAACATTTTAGGCATTGACCCATGTCCCCAAACCCTTTTTAGGACAGCATCTTGCATATTAGCCGTTAAAATTAGCACTTTTAATTTTGAACGTTCGAGTCCCATAGACTTCAATGGGGTTCTAACGTTCGTACGAATTTGGGGTCCGTTCGAAAGTTCTGGCGCGAACCGAAACGGGGGGTGTTCGGCTCATCCATAGTTGGGAAGTATGCATTACATACAATTAAGGAACACTGATAATTTGTGTATATATCAGTCTGTAGTTCAGATTAAAATACTGCATCCCTATTTTTGGAGGTGGATTGGTGAGAGTTGCTGGATTCAAAAGCACAATGAATTGTACAATGTACCATGGGGGTGTATAGAGAGATTTGTCATTGCACATAAAACGGAGGCTCTAGGAACAACCACAAAATATAGGAGAGGCAGGACATACCAATAAGATTAGAGCCCCATAGAAGTATTTATTTCATCATAAAAGACCTAGTAAAAAATCCAACACGTTTTGGGGGTTTTATCATGCTCTCTTCATCAGGACTTGAAATACTGGTTGGAATTAGAGGGCAAACTAAATGTTTAAAAAGAAAAATGATTGTTGTACCACCCAGCTATTGTTGATGGCGTTCTGCAACAGTAACAACCAGTCACTGAATTTTAACCCTCTAGTGCCATGCTTAGTAGCATTTCTAGCCCTGATGAAGGAGGCACTCTGAAGCCCCTGAAACATGTTGGCTGTCTTGCTCTTTTTAATTAAATACCTTTCATTCAAATCTGTGTTGTGTCCATTCTTTTATATATTCTTGTTTTATGCAGGTACGCTTTAAGTGTCTCTCTGGATTGGAAAACTCTCTGAACCCTGACTAGAATTTATCCTCCCGTGTGCTGCCTGAATGAACGCCATGGCGTCACACCGCCCAGACTACAGCAAAACATTGCACAACTCTCAGAAGAACGAGGAGGCTCACAAATAGTAATTTATGCTGAAATCCCTCAAACTTATTGGTTTACAAAGTGCCAGCAGACTCAGTGTGCAGAAAAGTTCCAAATATTATTAAACCCAAAACCAAAAATGTGATGATTACAGCTTTCCATCACTAGATGTGATGGCTGTATTTATTTTTTTATTATATTTTTTTTTTTTTTTTTTTTTAGGCTTTTTATCCTTCTGCATTACCCCATTCTAGATGAAGGAGCACAGAGGGCCCAGCAGACAGCAGCATTGTTAGTCTGGGGGGATTGTTCGTGTATTTAAATCTGCTAGTACATTCAACAAGCTCAAACTCCAGCTAACACTATATAAATCAGTTACAGCAAACAAACCTTTTGAGATAAAGGTTTTACATAAATAAAAGCGCATCCTCGTCAGTGGTAAATGGTTTGTCTCAACCCTCTAACTGCTACATCTGTAGGACAGCTTGTTCTGTTGAAAAACACTTACTGTTCAGATCACCAGTTGAAAACAAGGACTATAAAAGAAAACAAATGCAGCCATCACACCTAAGAATTGGTAAGTTGCAATATAATAAATGTTTGTGTTTGGGTTTAATACTGCTTTAAATTTTCTTAAAATGTATGCAACCTTTAGAAGAGTTCAGCAACATTTTGCAGTTTTGCAAAATGCATTGGAGCCGATGGGAAAGAAGGAATTCATTGAGTTTTTGTGAATTGACAGAAAGTGGCCATACAAGTATTGCTTTGTGAGTGATTGCATACGAGAAATCCAACATTGATTTTTAAAATACCAAATGATGCCAAAATTGTTGCATAAAGTATTACTGAACCCACAACAGTAAAATCAGTCTATATATGCAGTAAAGCATGCTTGTTATGCTGCGAGGAAGGCTTCAGCCAAAACGTATTAGAATTATGTGGATTGTACACTGCTACTGTGCCAAATAAAATGCTTATAAGAAGAAGCTTTCGGTTGCTGGCTATTTCTTCTATTAAAGCATGCTTGTTATACTGTGGAACCTAAGGGGTTAATGCAAAAAGGCCGTTTGATTCTGTCTTCTGTGATCTTCCCCTTCTTCCGCTGTCCTCAATCCATCTCCTGATAGTACAGAGCCTTGGGGGCACTCTGGCACATGCTCAGGGCTTTTTTTTTTCTTGCGAGTGCGTGTGATCAGCACAGGGCCAATCACAACTGTCCAGAGGGTCAGGGGTCCTCATAAGACAGTCAGAGGAGACTGAAAACTCCTCCTACAAACTTTAACCGCAAACTCACAGAAGTCATAAGACTGCCATATACGGTTGATGAGAAAAGGTATTTAGCAGTTTATATTTACTAAAATAAGGCATTTTTATGTTGCATACTGCGAGAGACCCAATATAGTGAATGCAGGGTCCTGGGTTTTGTAGTTGTTCAGCAGTTTAGTCAAGTCTGACTCTTCATGACCTCATGGACCATAGCATGCCAGGATTTTCTGTCCTCCACTGCCTCCTGGAGCTTGCGCATTTTCATGTTCATTGTTTCGATGAGCTATCCATCTTGTTTTCTGTCGTCCTCTTCTCCTTCCATGTTTCCCTGCATCAGGGTCTTTTCCAATGAGTCCTCTCTGCATTAGGTGGCCAAAGTATTCCAGTTTTAGCTTCAGGATGTGTCCTTCCAGTGAATTCGGGGTTGATTTTCTTCAGGATTGACAGGTTTGATATTCTTGTCATCCAAGGGACTTTCAAGAGTCTTCAACACCATAGTTCAAAAGCATCAATTTATCGGCGTTCAGCCTTCCTTATGGTCCAACTTTCACAGCCATAAGTTACTACTGGGAATACCATAGCTTTGACTAGACGACACTTTGTCGGTAGGGTGATGTCTCTGCTTTTATAATGTTGTCTAGGTTTGCCATTGCTTTCCTGCCAAGAAGCAAGCACCTCCTGGGTTTAGTAACACTTTAACTGCTTAGAATTTGTAAGCTTGAGTTCAGCTTCAATTTGTTAGTGCATCTAAATCTGCTAGTATATCCAATACTCCCCTCCCACTTATTCAGAGTGCCCCCCCCCCCCCCAATACCGGAGGTGTGCTACTGGCCAGCTCACCAGGGTTAAAAAAAAAAAAAAGGGAGGGGAAAAAAGCCTAAAGAAAGAAAACTAATGCAGCCACCACAATTGGCAAGCCTCAAACTCTTACATTTCACTCGTCCCTACCAAACAGGTTATTTGCAAAGAGAGCAATGCAGCATAAGACTTGATCCAAACACCTGCAGAACTTGGTTATATGACCCGTGTAGCTGTGGGTAAAATGTGATAATAGACAGGATGTACAGTGCAGACTCACCCTCCTGCTGCCTCGCTCTCTCCTCTGTGTCTTGACACCGGCTCAGCAGCTGGCTCCTCGCTGCCTCCAGCTCCTTCTGCTCCCTCTCTGCTTCCTCTAATTTGCCTCGCAGGGACTCGACCTCCGTCCGCAGCACGTCAAGGGCGCCTTGCAGCTCAGCAACCTGAATTCATGACCAAGCATTAACAACCCAGCAAACGTGATGCAGCAACAGACGTGCGACTGCAACAAAACTTCATTAAGCGCTCTGTACTCTATGACACGAAATGTAACCCCTCCCCACCCTGGCCCCTCCAATCACATAACTATTTCGGGTGATGTTAACAAGTGCTGCAGTGTCAGGTCTTATTGAAATATTGCTTCTTTAAATAAAATTGTAAAAAAAAATAAAAAAAAAAACCCACACAAACAAAAACGAGTGAAGAGAATTTTTTTTTACTTTTTTTTTATATCGTAAGAAAAAAATTAAACAAACACAAACCACTGGTGTGGTAACAGGAAGATGCCAAAATTTGGGTTGGTTTTGCCAACTTCCTCATTGTTGCGATTTTGTAATAGTTTAAAAAGAAAAGTGAAATACAAGAAGTTTGTTTTGCTTAGAGGACACTTTTTTTATTCAAACACTTTGGCAGGGGATCTAACCTGCTACAGCACTTTATATATTAAATATATTGGAGTATATTCATTTAGTCACTACTGATTTAAAGGCACATTAAATGATCAATTTGCAAGATTTAAGGCACATCAAATTAAAAAAATATTTTTTTTTTTATAAAACACACACACACACACACACACACACACACACACACACACACACACACACGTATAAATATACATACACACACACACACACATATAATATATACACACACAAACATACATATTTTATACATATACACATTTATATTTTATATAGATATACATTTTATTTTTTTCCAGCACTTGGCACTTTATATTAACTTTTAGAGTTTAGAGGAACAGCGCCACACCTACATTTTTTTATTTTACTCCTTCACTTACAGCAAAGTATCTGCCTGCCCCCCCCCTGCAATAAAAACGTCCCCGATAATCCTGCCATGAAGGTCCGGGCACTTTCTGTTCTAAGATGACAACACCAGGCTTTCAATTGTGCTCCTGTGGTGTCACCATATCACACCAGTTGTTGATAGAGACTGCAGACTCTGCTTGTTTGCTTCCTCCCCCCTGAAAGTTGACACATTTGGCACCTTTTGGGGGGGGGGGGGGGGCACCCAGGTACCTTTCTCCACTTCCAGGACACCTGGCTGCGGGGCGAGGTCCCTTGGAAGTTCAGCCCCCCTCCAGTTAGAAATTGCAGCGCACATGCCCAGTAAGGAACCGGCTGTGAAGCCAAAAGGCTTCACTGCCGTGGTTTCCCTTACCACGAATGGTGGTGGCAGCACCTGAGAGCCATTCGGAAAATCAGCTGGATCCCTAGACAGGCAAGTGTCCTAGTATTTCATTTTTGGAGGGGGCTGTAGCTCCGCTATAAAGTACTGCCCAACAAATCGGCCACAAGGGGCACATTTTGGGATGCGTCATGTTGTGCATCAACATGTATGGTATGGCTGCCTTTTCAGCTTAGGGAGAGGTGGAAACACAACTTAACAACCTGTTTTTAATAACCCACCTCACAACTTCAAGTGTAGATAAAGTCTTCTGTAACTACATCTACTGATTATATGATGTGGACCCCTTGGTGACAGTTGAGGTCCTCTATACCTCCTAAGTTGAAGAACACTGCTCTATACATAAAAGTAGGATTACAGTTGAGAGTAGAAGTAGGGACAGATGTAAATGAATCTAGATGGACCACTTTTGTAGAAGAACAGATAATACATTGTATGCTATCTGGTGACAGGACAGAGGGCTCGGGCTTACCTGTCTGTACAGGTCCTCTTGTTGAGCAGTAGAATGGTGGAGCTGAGCGGAGATGTGTCTCTCTTGTCCCTCGGCTTCCTCTAACTGCTGTCTGGCTGCTTCCAGCTCATGAGCCCTGTACAGGCGGAGAGGGGAAACCACACGTCAGTGACATTTTATGAACCGGAGGCGGAGGATGCCTCACACCTGGATTTTGTTCTCCGAGCCGCACTCGCACGCTGATGTCATATGCAAAAAGCGGATAAAATAAACACAGCAACTCTCAATAGCCAAGCTGATCAACTAACAAATCAACATGGCACAGAATATATATACAGTATGTCTGTATACAACAGGGCTCGGCACAAAAGGAATAACACACTTTTGGGTGGAGGACGGCTGAATCACCCAGCAGCCCTTTGTATTTGTTGAGCAGCCCAGACTGCTCCATATATGTAACCAAATCCTCCAACCTGCTCCATGAACACCATGAAAGGGTCTGAACCGCTTACCCCCCTTGATGACCACCTTATCAATACGGTGTTACATTAACTGACAAATGGCCAGTCATGCGACGCTGTACCCAAATAAAACATACGTCATTTTTAATTTTGATCCTATTTTATTCATATATTTATTTGTAAAGAGCTTTCTTTTGGTGGTATTTGATCACCTCTGTGTTTATTTTTGCTCTTTTTAAGCAGAAAAAAAAAATAATAAAGAAAAAATAAAAAAAAATACACACACAAAATAATTTTTTTTAATCCTATTTCTTCATAAATTTAGGCTAATAAGTGTTATGCTACTTTTTTTGGCAACAAAAAAATCCCAATAAGTGCATATTGATTGGTTTATGCAAACATAGCATCTAAAAACTATGGTATATATACACACTGGAATTTTTCCCCCCATACTAGTAATTTAATCAGTCAGCAACTTATAGCGGGACTGTTATATTGCAGTGGACAATCAGACACTTGATACTTTGCGAGAACCAGTGACATCAATACAAAAAAATGTGCTAAAAATATGCACTGTCACCGTACTGACACTGGCTGGGAAGGGGTTAAACATCTAGAGCAAGCAAAGGGTTAACTGTGTGCCTAGCCAGTGAGTGTGTGCGCACTACTTTTACAAAGGGGGAGAGATGGAGTTTAGTTACTGCTTTGCAGAGACAAGATCCCCCCCCGTCAGGAACAAAACTTGTTTACATAGACAGAGCGCCGTCCTGAGTCTCTGCCCAACGATCAGCGGGTGCTGGCAAATAGTGATGGACGAACTTCCGACGGGACGTTTCGCGAACGCGAAACGCGAACGGACACAAACGTTCGCGAAAACGACCGTTCGCCGCGGGCTCCATTGACTTCAATGGGAGGCGAATTTCGCAAACCTTTAGGTCGAATTTGCGGCCACGGGGTAATTATTAGGGGGTAGCACGTAGTCCCACCACCTGGACAATAGCATAATACATGTATGAGGTGAATTTGGGATCGATAACTACAAGCATTTTTTTTTTATTTGGGAAATTGTTCTGACAATTCAGGACTATGGAGCTAATGAAGGCAATGGAGGAGAGGGAAGGTCAGGGACCAGGGTAGGCAAACAAGAGGGTGCAGGAGATACAGAGCACTGACAGCAGCACCGTAATACAGAGCACTGACATCAGCACCGTGACATACAGCGCTGACAGCAGCTCCGTGACATACAGCGCTGACAGCAGCTCCGTGACATACAGCGCTGACAGCAGCTCCGTGACATACAGCGCTGACAGCAGCTCCGTGACATACAGCGCTGACAGCAGCTCCGTGACATACAGCGCTGACAGCAGCACCGTGACATACAGCGCTGACAGCAGCTCCGTGACATACAGCGCTGACAGCAGCTCCGTGACATACAGCGCTGACAGCAGCTCCGTGACATACAGCACTGACAGCAGCTCCGTGACATACAGCGCTGACAGCAGCTCCGTGACATACAGCGCTGACAGCAGCACCGTGACATACAGCGCTGACAGCAGCTCCGTGACATACAGCGCTGACAGCAGCTCCGTGACATACAGCGCTGACAGCAGCTCCGTGACATACAGCGCTGACAGCAGCTCCGTGACATACAGCGCTGACAGCAGCTCCGTGACATACAGCGCTGACAGCAGCTCCGTGACATACAGCGCTGACAGCAGCTCCGTGACATACAGCGCTGACAGCAGCTCCGTGACATACAGCGCTGACAGCAGCTCCGTGACATACAGCGCTGACAGCAGCTCCGTGACATACAGCGCTGACAGCAGCACCGTAAGCAGCCCCAGGAGGAAGTCAGCACAGCACAGGGATGGTGTGATCCCCTCATAATAAGAACCCCCAGGAGGAAGTCAGCACAGCACAGGGATGGTGGGAGCCCCTCATAATAAGAACACCCAGGAGGAAGTCAGCACAGCACAGGGATGGTGGGAACCCCTCATAATAAGCAGCCCCAGTAGAAATATGACACCGCTCAACCTCTTCAAAGAGGAGGGTAGGGGCATATAGTACGGTGTGCTTTTTTGGGTCAGGGAAGTGAGCCAAATGAATTAAGAAGGTCTGTGTGCTTGATTCCAAAAATTGTTTATAGACATATACATGGTCTACTGATCACATGTGTTGAATTCCTCCGAGATCCATGCCTCATTCATTTTTAGAAATGTGAGGTAGTTAACACTGTGGTGAGCTAGGCGAGTACGCTTATCGGTCACAATCCCCCCTGCTGCGCTGAACGTCCTTTCGGACAGGACACTGGATGAGGGGCAAGCCAACAGTTCGATTGCAAATTGGGCAAGCTCTGGCCAGAGGTCAAGCCTGCCCACCCAGTAGTCTAGGGGTTCATCACTCCTCAGAGCGTCCACATCGGCCGTTAACCCAATGTAGTCGGACACCTGACGGTCTAGGCGTTCCCTGATGCTGGATCCGGATGACACCTGTCGATGGGTCGGCTGAAAGAATGACCTCATATCCGAAGTCACCAACACATCTTCAAACCGGCCTCTTCTTGCAGGCGCTGTTGGATTGGTACCCGCAAATCCTTCTCTGGGAGTGGGAATTGCTCCTCTGCCAGCGCACGCAAAAGCAGAATGCAGCATTTCTCGAAGCAAGGCCTGGAAGTGCTGCATTCTGACAGCCCTCTGCGACGGCGGTAACATTTCCGCCATTTTGTGTTTGTACCGGGGGTCTAAGTACGTTGCCACCCAGTACTGGTCCTTGACCCTCATGCTTTTTATACGGGGGTCCCTATTAAAACACTGGAGCATGAAGGCCCCCATTTGCACTAAAGTGGAAGCGGTGTGGTGGCCTGGCTCCTGCTCATCATCCAGGATAATGTCGTCCTCTTCATTCTCCTCTCCCCATCCTCGCACAACAGGGATCCCAGAAAGGTTTAAAGCATGCTCTTCTTGCTCCTGCTCATCCGCCCCGGCACCATCCTCCTCTGACTCCTCATCAGACTCCTGTTGTTGACTTGTCTCAGATAGAGTAGCCCCCCCTGGGAATTCATCCAGCATTGCGACTTCCTCATCTTCCCGCTCCTGCTCCTCCACAGCCTGATCAATGACACGACGCAATGCACGCTCCAGAAAGAAGGCATAAGGTACCATGTCACTGATGGCGCCATGGCTGCGACTGACCAGTTTGGTGATCTCCTCAAATGGCCGCAGAAGTCTGCATGTGTCGCGCATGAGCAGCCACTGGCGCGGTGAAAAAAAACCCAGCTCCCCAGAACCGTTTCTTTCGCAGAGTTCATACAGGTAGACGTTAACTGCACGTTTCTGCTGGAGCAGCCTATCAAGCATATAGAAGGTTGAGTTCCATCGCGTCGGGCAATCGCAAATAAGACGTCTGACCGGCAGATGGTGTCGCCGCTGAATGTCAGCAAGGCGAGCCATGGCCGTGTAAGATCTTCTGAAATGGGCCGAGATTTTCCTTGCCTGCCGCAAGATGTCCTGGACCCCAGGGTATTTGACAAGGAATCGCTGCACGACCAAGTTTAAGACGTGTGCCATGCACGGCACGTGCGTGATTTTGCCCTGTTTCAATGCGCTAAGCAGATTGGCACCGTTGTCACACACCACTTTACCAACTGTCAAATTGAGCGGTGTTAGCCACTCATCTGCCTGTGAACGCAAAGCTGAAAGGAGTGCCGGGCCAGTGTGGCTCTTTGCTTCCAGGCACAACAGACGCAGCACGGCATGGCAACGTCTCACCTGGCATGTGGAATAGGTTCTGGGGAGCTTGGGCGGTGCAGTGGAAGAGACGCTAGCAGCGGAAAAGGAGGAGGCAGCTGAGGAGGAGAGGGAGGAGGATGGAGTAGGAGGAGGAGAAGAAGAGTCAGGCCTGCATGCAATCCGTGGCGGTAAAACCAAATCTACACGGGTGCCACGGGTTACATGCTTGACGGCCGTCAGAAGGTTCACCCAGTGGGCAGTAAAACTGATATACCTTCCCTGCCCGTGTTTGCTAGACCACGTGTCTGTGGTCAGATGTATCTTGGCACCGACACTGTGTGCCAGAGATACATTCACTTGCCGCTGAACATGGCCATATAGCTCTGGGATGCCCTTCTCTGAGAAATACTTCCTTCCTGGGACCTTCCATTGTGGTGTTCCAATGGCCACAAATTTGCGAAAGGCCTCCGAGTCCACCAGTTTATATGGCAGTAGTTGGCGGGCTATGAGTTCTGACAAGCCAGCCGCCAACCGTTGGGCAAGAGGGTTATCCGGCGTCATCATTTTTTTACGCTCAAACATTAGGCCCACGGAAGCCTGCCTTTTTGCAGAAAAATGTGAGCTTGGCGTGATGGAAGGTGGAGTGGAGGACAATTGTGAGGAGAGAGGAGAAGGAGAAGTAGAAGACGAGGCTGGACGGTGAGAGCCTGCAGTGTGGCTTTGTGTGTTCCGTTGCTCCCACTGGGCTCGGTGATGGCTGCTCATGTGCCTTCTTAAGGCGGTCGTCCCTAGGTGAGTATTGGGCTTACCGCGACTAACGCGTTGACTGCAAAGATTGCAGATGGCAACGCTATTGTCAGCAGCGGACACGTTAAAAAAAGCCCACACTGCGGAGCCATGTGCCGGTGTCCTGGGAGCGCCAGATGTGACCGTACATGGTCGATGACTCGCTCCTGATACATTTGCAGTCTGCTTTGTCCCTGCTGTGCAATGTAAGTCATTGCTGCTTCTCCTCCCTATCTGCTGGTCCATATCTCCCTCTGAACTCCCCTCCTCTTCCTCTCTTGTGGGCACCCACGTGACATCACTAGACACGTCATCATCAACGTCACCTTCCCCACCGCTATAAGTAGAGTAGGCAGCAACACCGGGGACCAACCTCCTCCTTGGGCTGATCTGGGTACTGGCGTCAGACTGCTGAGTAGCGCTTGTTGCTACCTCCTCTTCCTGATCCAATACCAAGAGTGGCTGCGCATCAGAAATGTCCTCTTGATATGGATCGGAAAATAATTCCAGTGACTCAAGCGGAAGGTATGTGGTGGTGGTGGTGGTGGTCGTGTTGTTGGTGGTAGTGTCTTTGGGGGTGCACATAGCAGAGAGTGAAGAAGAGGGTGCAGATCGAGAGGATGAGGAGGGTGCAGAAGAGTAAGGCTGAGCGAGCCACTCAACCAAGTCTGGTGCATCCTTTAAAGTAATTGAACGCACCTTCTGCAACTTCCCACTTTGGCTCAAGCCTGTTGCTCCTGCCCTACCCCTACCACCCCTGCGGAAGGGCCTGCCTCTTCCTCTGCATGTCATTTTTTAAATGACCCTGTGACAAAACTCTTAGTCCCTATACCGCTGAAGGACTGCTGCAGTATAGGTGAGCGGTCAGCAGTGGTGCACGTCAACCCTATCTATTGTGGACCTATAGCGGTCCTTACAGAACAGCAGACTGTACCGCACTCAAGCCTATGTACCGTAGCACCCTATACCAAGTTACCAGTCCTTATAAGAACTTTTGTGGACCAAGCAGGTTGTGTATTAGTGTTTAGCAGACTGTACGTCAGTCCCTATACCGCTGAAGGACTGCTGCAGTATAGGGCAGCGGTCAGCAGTGGTGCACGTCAACCCTATCTATTGTGGACCGATAGCGGTCCTTACAGAACAGCAGACTGTACCGCACTCAAGCCTATGTACCGTAGCACCCTATACCAAGTTACCAGTCCTTATAAGAACTTTTGTGGACCAAGCAGGTTGTGTATTAGTGTTTAGCAGACTGTACGTCAGTCCCTATACCGCTGAAGGACTGCTGCAGTATAGGGCAGCGGTCAGCAGTGGTGCACGTCAACCCTATCTATTGTGGACCGATAGCGGTCCTTACAGAACAGCAGACTGTACCGCACTCAAGCCTATGTACCGTAGCACCCTATACCAAGTTACCAGTCCTTATAAGAACTTTTGTGGAACAAGCAGGTTGTGTGTTAGTGATTAGCAGACTGTACGTCAGTCCCTATACCAATGAAGGACTGCTGCAGTATAGGGCAGCGGTCAGCAGTAGTGCACGGCAACCCTATGTATTGTGGACCGATAGCGGTCCTTACAGAACAGCAGACTGTACTGCACTCAGGCCTATGTACCGTAGCACCCTATACCAAGTTACCAGTCCTTATAAGAACTTTTGTGGACCAAGCAGGTTGTGTGTTAGTGTTTAGCAGACTGTGCGTCAGTCCCTATACCGCTGAAGGACTGCTGCAGTATAGGGCAGCGGTCAGCAGTAGTGCACGGCAACCCTATGTATTGTGGACCGATAGCGGTCCTTACAGAACAGCAGACTGTAACGCACTCAGGCCTATGTACCGTAGCACCCTATACCAAGTTACCAGTCCTTATAAGAACTTTTGTGGACCAAGCAGGTTGTGTGTTAGTGATTAGCAGACTGTACGTCAGTCCCTATACCAATGAAGGACTGCTGCAGTATAGGGCAGCGGTCAGCAGTAGTGCACGGCAACCCTATGTATTGTGGACCGATAGCGGTCCTTACAGAACAGCAGACTGTAACGCACTCAGGCCTATGTACCGTAGCACCCTATACCAAGTTACCAGTCCTTATAAAAACTTTTGTGGACCAAGCAGGTTGTGTGTTAGTGTTTAGCAGACTGTGCGTCAGTCCCTATACCGCTGAAGGACTGCTGCAGTATAGGGCAGCGGTCAGCAGTGGTGCACGTCAACCCTATCTATTGTGGACCGATAGCGGTCCTTACAGAACAGCAGACTGTACCGCACTCAAGCCTATGTACCGTAGCACCCTATACCAAGTTACCAGTCCTTATAAGAACTTTTGTGGACCAAGCAGGTTGTGTATTAGTGTTTAGCAGACTGTACGTCAGTCCCTATACCGCTGAAGGACTGCTGCAGTATAGGGCAGCGGTCAGCAGTGGTGCACGTCAACCCTATCTATTGTGGACCGATAGCGGTCCTTACAGAACAGCAGACTGTACCGCACTCAAGCCTATGTACCGTAGCACCCTATACCAAGTTACCAGTCCTTATAAGAACTTTTGTGGAACAAGCAGGTTGTGTGTTAGTGATTAGCAGACTGTACGTCAGTCCCTATACCAATGAAGGACTGCTGCAGTATAGGGCAGCGGTCAGCAGTAGTGCACGGCAACCCTATGTATTGTGGACCGATAGCGGTCCTTACAGAACAGCAGACTGTAACGCACTCAGGCCTATGTACCGTAGCACCCTATACCAAGTTACCAGTCCTTATAAGAACTTTTGTGGACCAAGCAGGTTGTGTGTTAGTGATTAGCAGACTGTACGTCAGTCCCTATACCAATGAAGGACTGCTGCAGTATAGGGCAGCGGTCAGCAGTAGTGCACGGCAACCCTATGTATTGTGGACCGATAGCGGTCCTTACAGAACAGCAGACTGTACTGCACTCAGGCCTATGTACCGTAGCACCCTATACCAAGTTACCAGTCCTTATAAAAACTTTTGTGGACCAAGCAGGTTGTGTGTTAGTGTTTAGCAGACTGTGCGTCAGTCCCTATACCGCTGAAGGACTGCTGCAGTATAGGGCAGCGGTCAGCAGTAGTGCACGGCAACCCTATGTATTGTGGACCGATAGCGGTCCTTACAGAACAGCAGACTGTAACGCACTCAGGCCTATGTACCGTAGCACCCTATACCAAGTTACCAGTCCTTATAAGAACTTTTGTGGACCAAGCAGGTTGTGTGTTAGTGATTAGCAGACTGTACGTCAGTCCCTATACCAATGAAGGACTGCTGCAGTATAGGGCAGCGGTCAGCAGTAGTGCACGGCAACCCTATGTATTGTGGACCGATAGCGGTCCTTACAGAACAGCAGACTGTACCGCACCCAAGCCTATGTACCGTAGCACCCTAGACAGACCAAGTTACCAGTCCTGATAAAGAGCTTTGTGGAACAAGTGAGTTGTGAATGATTAGCAGACTGCAGCAGAAGGGCAGCAGTCAAGTATAATATTCTTTCTATATTTGGAAGAAAGAATATTATACGTGTACAAGCCTATTACCGTACCACTGATACCAGTCCTGAAAAGAACCTTTGTGGAACTAATAGTAACAGCAAGTCTTTAAAATTATCCTCACTGCCTGACACACTGCTTCCTGCCTGTCCCTATACAAATTGGCAAAAAAGAGTAGGCTGGAACGATTAGCTGGAACAGCTCTTTTGTGGACCTGATAGTAACAGCTAATGATGATGATGATGATGATGATGAAGAAAGACTAATCTGGCTGAGCTGTCCCTAAAATAGCAGCATACAGCGCTCTGTCCCTTTATCTAAACTGACAAAAGAAACTCAGGCTGCTGACCTAACACCTATACCAGTCCTGAAAAGAACTTTTGTGTACCAAATAGCTAGCGTTTTCTCTGTCCCTACTCCACACAGGATCCTTTCCCTACAGTGACAGAAGAAAGAATGTAAAATGGCCACCGGATCGGGTGTATTTATAGGTTAGGGGGAATGTCCAAGTGTCCATGAGCTGTCATGTCTCAATTGGTTGTCCTGTAACACATGATAAACGTGTCACGAAAGGTTAAAGTTCTTGTATACATTAAACACGTAAGTCCGCCGGGGCGAACGACGGAAAAAGGCGTTCGAACCCGCGGACGGCGAAAGTCGGAAATTCGCCGCGAAACGACCGCCGGGCGAACCGTTCGGCCATCACTACTGGCAAATATTGAGTGCCTGGCACCCACAAATCGGCTTCTATGAGTAATCACAGCAGAAGCAGCCCACCAGCAGCATGCATGCGCCCCCTGTAGGCGGAAGTGCAGAATCGCGTATATATATATATATATATATATATATATATATATATATATATATATATATATATATATATGCGATCCGGTGCACAGCAAGCCGTCAACTTAAATCTATGTTTTGAATGCTACAGCAGAAGGAGTGAGACTCACTGGAAATATCTCATCACCAAGTGAGGAACCAACAAGTGTTTCAGCTAACCATCATTGATCTACCTGAAGATTATAGCCAGACGTTTTGAATGGAGACCTCGAAAAGTGTTAGAGGCTCGTTTTTTTCCTCATGGCTGGCTCCTGTTGAGATTTCCCCTCATTTCTTTTAAAGACAGGAGGTTTCTGGTTATAATATATGAGGATTACTGACTTGTTTCATTCACTACTTAAACATCGTAATTGTACTATGCTTCAGTTTATGAATGGAGAGGAGCCGCTGTCTCCTCTCCATTCGTTTTCAATGAAGCTGAGGCTGCAGAGAAAGGAACTGGGAATCTGTGTCCTCAGTCCCTTTCTCTGTCTCTCTGATTAGACCCCTGATATCTCACCAAACCCCCGCCCCGCAACAGGGCTGATAAAAAAATAAAAATAAAGTAGAATTGGAATAAATATGTAAAAGGTTAAATTGGAGGAAAAAAAAAAGCCACACCGCCGCCGCCCCCCCCCCCCCCCCCAAAAAAAAAAAAAAAAAAAAATTATATATAAAAATATATATAAAAAAAAAAAAAAAAAATAAAAGCAAGAACTACTGACACAGTCTATGCCTCATCAGTGCTGCATATTAGTGCCACTGTCACACGATATTAAAAGTATCGGTATCGGCGAGCACTTGATTTTTTTTTTTTTTTTTAAGACGAAGTGGTAATCGGTGCAACCCTACTTAAAAAAAAAAGACTGGAGCTCCTCTAATGCGAGTTATACAAGTTTTTATAAAACTTCCCACAAGATGGCGCTTCCCTTTATAAATACACACACGCGATCGTGGGGGAAAATCGCGTGTGATCAGGACAGGAATCCCAGTGGTCCCTGTTCAAATCACATGCAATTATTTGCAGTGTGATTTGTGCCTATTCATTTTGTATTGACACAAATAGCTATTGGTATCCGTTTCGGTATCGGGAGAATTTTCAGCAGTACAGGTGAAAATGCTCCATATTGGCGCTGATGTCGGTATTGGTGCATCCCTACCTGAAAGTGATATACCTGAAAAAATGATATACTGACACTTTACTTAGAAGTGCTGTAAACATTTGCATATTGATGTCCAGTTTACATTGCTACACATTATAGAACATTTGCAGGGGTGGCTCCAGACAAACATTTTTTGGGGGTGTGGTATTATGTGGCACTTGTTTAGTATACCCTTATACATTGGTGGTCAGTGCACCCTCCTACAGTAACAGTCAGCGACCAGTGTAACCACTTACATTTGCTTTGCAGCCAGGGCAAAAATAAAATTGTTACATTTGAAGGGGGGGGGGCATTCAGTTGAATGGGGCCAAGCCGCAACTACCCTTCAACTGTGCATTCGTGGTTGCAGTGCAATGGGTCGGTATTTAAAGTTAAAACAGGCAGGGAAGAGGTGGCATTAAAGGGAAAGATTTACTAAAACTGGAGCAATCAAAATCTGATACAGCTGTGCATGGTAGCCAATCAGCTAACTTCAGCTTGTTCAGTTAATCTTTGACAATAAAACCTGGAAGCGGACTCATCTCTGTGCAGAGCGGCGCCACATTTTAAACTCTCCAGTTTTATTAGATCAGCCCCTTTCCTCACTGCTTGTGAAGTGCCCTTTGAAGAGCGATGCACCGCTTTTCAAATGGATGGCTATGGTAGTTGCATGTTTGAACAAGCCCTTGCATTGGTCAGTTCTGCATTGTGCAGGAGGCCGGGTCTGCCAGCAGTCATAGGCAGGGAACCCAGGCTGCTCACCATTACCCTTCCCCCCCCCCCCCCCAAGGTACCCAGGGTGGCTGCTGATGAGGGTGCTAAAGTATACATGCTTTGAGACTTTGAGGTGCTAAAGTATACTCAAGTGTACCCCTGGCAGCACCCCTGAACGCTTGGTATCATTTTACATGTGTTCAATGCATAAAATAAAACTAGTTTGAAAGCAATTCATTTATTGTTGGTTGCAGCCAAAATAAAGCATCAGTTGACTTTACTCTGTAGAATGTCAAAGGGCTTTTCCTGTCACTTCTTCCAGAATTCTGCTACTTTTCAAAACTTGAGAGCTTTGCAAGTCTTAAGCGTCCAAAAGAGATTTTTCGGCATCTATAAAAAGGATGACAGATGGCTGAATACCATCACTTTATTGCAGCACCAAAGAGACTTCCAACATACAGCATTGTCAAAGGAGCTTCCAAATAAACTCTCGGGAGACATCAAAAACTAAACATCCCTCAAGGTCAATAAGTGATCCTGGAGCAGGTGATCTAGGCTACCGCTGAAGACGAGGCAGTCTGCCTGGGTTTCAATCGAGTCAGGTTCAGCGAACCCAGAGGGAAGTCTGCAAACTCCAAACTTGGCATCAAGCCCTTCTAGTAAAAGGGAGACGAAAAAAGCAATTTTTTTTTTTTGTTTTTTTTTTTAACAGCAATGGGCAAGTTATGGTTGAATTAAAAAAAGATCATGGGCTGCGCCAAGTGTTCTATGGCCATCTCCAAATCCGCCACTATGCCTTGACATTTGCACCAAATCTGCAATTCCCCCAAACCCATTCGAAAACCTTATTCTGGCAGGCTCTGCCCAGAAGGGATTGAATTCAGATATATATAAAATATTGAATGCAAGGCCTACAGAAACGATGGGCAAGCATGCCTATATGCTTAAGTGGGAAAAGGCATTAGTGAGGAGATACCCATGGAACAATTGAGGGTCATTTGGGCCCAGGCGGTGAAAAGCTCGCTCTGTACGCTCTATAAAAAGGAAAATACATACAAAATCCTATACTTCTGGTATATGACCCTAGATGTACTGCATGCCATTTATCCTACTAGTTCTGACTGCTGCTGGCGCAGTGCTTAGGGGCCAGGGGGAACTCTCCTACACATATTGGGATTGCCCACAGATCGTTCCCTTTTGGAACTCGGTCCAGCAGTTGCTGGTCCGTCTTCTCGAGATGCCGGTCCCCGCCACCCCCAAATTTTTTCTACTGGGCCTTTCACCACTGAGAGTCCCAGTCCCACATAAGAAATTGGCCCGACATATCCTCACAGCGGCACACTGCCTGGTGGCGCTAAATTGGAAACGTCGCTCCCCTCCCTCAACTGAGGCCCTTTATGCTAGGATCAAGGATGTCGAGCTTATGGAAAAGATGACAGCTAGAATATAAGACAGACTGGCAGCCCATGATAATGTCTGGGAGCTGTGGCACCGCCGGGAGGACCAACCTGGGGTGGGATGGGAGGATCATTTGTATGAAAAGTGTAAATTTAATTGCCAGTTAAAGTAGCATAGTGCTGAATAGCATAACATACCCTGGTCATGAAGGAGCAAAAACTTATGGAGGTCAAGTGGTTAAAATACTGAAACAAAAAACACAGTAAAGAAAAAAATATATATTTAATTAAAAAACACTCAATATATACAGTATGTCCTCCAATATCATCAAAAGCATCCAGCTATTTAAATCATTGTCACCAGCAAGGACACATTGCCCAAAGATGTTAACACAACACATTCTCGCTGCTAAATAACTGAACCCGGTGCTGTGGTAATGTAAATGCAGTGTCGGGGATCTGTTATTTAGCAGCAGGAGCGTGTTGGGTTATCACTGGGCAGCGCGTGCCATCATTAACCATATACGTTCTACACTAACACAAATTTCATCCCAAACAATTACTGGACAAAACGCAAGAAATGAGATGAGATCAGAGAAGTTCTGTACAACTGTAATCCAAGACAGGTGCAGAAAAGGGCAATGGAGGATCAGCTGTAACTTTCCACCATCTGGGGATTAGGGAAAGAATACAGAGGCAGGCAGCACCGGCGTTGATCAGTAGGTTCTATTCGTGCACAGGTAGTTATAAATACAGAGAAGATTATTTTCACCCCAAAAGGAGAGGGATTATCAAGCTCCTGGATCAGCTATGCTCCGCCGCATAATTAGATGTTTACAGCGAACGATAAATACTGTATACACAGACCATAAAATGTCAAGGACAAACCGCCTGGCGTACCTGTAACACATTCTAAAAACAGGGTGATGGCTGCATTTAACTCCTCACTGGAGATAAGTGAGCCAAGTCGGTGTAGCAGAATCTCTAACCTCTTCTAGTCTAATAAGGACCTTTGCAGCCACAGACCGCTGACATCCTTCAATATGTAGTGAGTTGTGAGGCATAGCGGGTGCAAAGGTGGTAAAAGTCAGTAGGTGCCAGACACTTCTTGGATGCAAAAGAGATTTCTTTTAACAGTCCTTTATATATTTTGCAAGGAAAAGAGGGTTAGGTCCAGGACACCCTTAAGTAGTTGCATTTTCAATAGGCAAACTCTGAGACTTTAATAGGAAGACAGCTGTACAGGTAAAGGCTCCAGCAAGGTGCCACTTCTGCATGTGCAGGATTGCTGTCTCCTATGAAAACAGTATTCAACAGTTCCTAACGCAAAGTTCAACAGTTTTCTCAGCTTTACTACAATGTCCACATGTAGCTCTTCAGCCCCTTGATCTCCTAGTCTCTACCGACTGAATCCCATGAGCTCCTCTAGGCTTTTGCGGTGATATCTCCCTCAAGCATCACCCACGCTTCCCTGCTGGGTCCCTAGCTTGGCACTCCAGATACCATTCAAGCTTCACCTCTGCTGCCCAGCTTAGGGTGACCACATTTCCAGACTTCCATTCAGGGACAACCCCCCCCCCCCCCCCCCCCAAAAAAAGATAATTTTTGATACTTTTTTTTTTTGGGCCAATTTTTGAGGCTGGGGCTGTGGCATATTATTAAATCAGTGGGCCTGTGTGCAAGATCATAAGTGGGTGCTAGGATCACTTTTCATAGGGACTACCGCAGGGAGTACAGCAGGTCTATCCCCCCCCCTTACATCCTCCTCCAGGGTGCCCCTTTAGTACTACTGTACTAAGTGGCACTCCCAGGGTTGTAAGGGGACTCTCTGGAGGATATAAGGGGGCACATTAGTGTGCCCCGCTTCTTACATTAGTGTGCCCCCTCCTTACATAAAAACACCCCCTCCTTACATTAGTGTGCCCCGCTTCTTACATTAGTGTGCCCCTTTCTTACATAAAAGCACCCCCTCCTTACATAAGAGCGCCCCCTCTTTACATAAGAGCACTCCCTCCTTACATTAGTGTGCCCCCTTCTTACATAAAAGCACCCCCTCCTTACATTAGTGTGCCCCCCTTCTTACATAAAAGCACCCCCTCCTTTCATTAGTGTGCCCTGTCCTTACATAAGAGCGCCCCCTCCTTACATTAGTTTGCCCCCCTCCTTCCCCTTTACATTAGTGTGCCCTCTACCTTAAAGCGGGAGTCCGCTGTTTTTTTTTTTTTAAAAAGCCAGCAGCTACAAATACTGCAGCTGCTGACTTTTAAAATAATGACACTTACCCGCCCAGCGCGCCCGCGATGTTGTCACCCGAAGCCGATATCTCGATCGTCTCTTGGGTGCTGCCGCCGCCATCTTGGGTATGGGAATTAGGAAGTGGAGCCTTGCGGCTTCATTTCCCGGCTCCCTACTGCGCATGCGCGAGTCGCGCTGCGCAATAAGGATGGTCCCCGCTGTCTCTGGGATCCGTGTGTTTCCCAGCAGGCAGCGGGGGACCTTCGGAAAGGGGCGTAGATTCTGCGGAAAGGGGCGTAGCTTCTGCAGAATCTACGCCGGAAGTGGGTGCAGATACCTGTACTGTACAGGTACCTGCACCCCCCTCCCCCCTGAAAGGTGCCAATTGTGGCGCCGGAGGGGGGGAGGGTTCCAATGAGCGGAAGGTCCACTTTAGGGTGGACCTCCGCTTTAAGCAGCATGGCTGTAGCTCACAGTGGGAGATTGGATGAGGAGCAAGTGTGTAACATGGGAAGTTCTGTCCTCCTCTGGGAGCTGGGGGTTAGGACCCCACAGTGGACTTAGTATCCAATAACTGGAGGGAGAAGGGGGAGCACAGAGGTGTTCAGAATTTCAGAGCCCGATCTTAGGCAGTGAATAGTGATTACAGAGAATGGATCTTTTAGCTGTTCTTGTCTGTCGGCTGCTGCTAAAAGATCGGTTCTCTGTAATCACTATTCACTGCTCAGGACTCCAGGAGAGCTCAGCTAGGGTGGCATTCCTCCGTGTGCAGTGTAGAAGCACACAGTGGGCATGGCACAGGATACAGATTTATAACTGCACAGATAAGAGACTGAGAGATAAGACAGAGTGAGGATCGTTACAGTGCTGAGAATGAGGGAAAACAACAGTCACTCGTGGCAATGAGGCAGGAGAACCATGGAAGCTCCCAGCCTCCCAATGCACCCCCCTCACTGCATATTGGAAAACCACCCAGGGCAGGTGCCCCTTCCACCCCCCCTTGTACTTCCCCTGCCTGTGTGGCTTACTGAAGCTCCTTGTCGGTGCCACCTGCTCTCAGTCTTTGCGGTGAAGTGCAGGGAGGAGGAGTTCCGGGACTGGAGTCTGGATACATTGTGCTCCTCTGGGGTTAGCCTGGCAGCCTCTGCCACTCCTGCTTCCTGGCACTGTCATCACTGGTAACCAGACCCACCGCCTGCCACCCCATCAGTAGCAGCAGTGGGGCAGGCTGACACAGCAGGTGGGCTGGTCAGGGACTCGGAAGACACTGTTCTGACTCCCTGCTGCATGCCGCCGGGTGCCGGAGAAGGAAGAGGTGCTGACTGCCGACATGGGTGGAAAGAGCAGGGCAGCATTAGGCGCGGGCTTCGCTCCTGACCTTACTGTGCTGACGTCACTGGTTACTAGACGCCAGGCGGGGCCAGCCCTAGCAACCAGTCCCGCAAATGAAGTTAATAGGGTGGCTGCACTGGCTGTGTTCACTACTTCATTCCGGGACATTGTATTGTCCCGGAATGAAGGTGCCCGGGACCAGGGACAGAGATGTCCATTGCGGGACAATCCCGGGCAATCCGGGACACGTGGGCACCCTAGCCCAGCTCGCTCCCTGACTTGACACATGGCTGCGTGCAAAGCATCACCTTCGCTGGTTGGGTCCCCGACTTGATCATCACCTGAAGCTTCCTGATTCTCCACATTGCCCGTTCCTTGAGAATGTTGCTCCGGTACTTGCTTTAGTTACTCACTGTGGTCCCTGGTAAATGTGATTGGTCTCTTAGTATCGACCGCTTCCCTTCTACCGCCAACCACGACAGGTTCTCCGGCCAGCAGAACCAGCACTTTAGGTGGGACTATAAGCAGCAGACCCAACCCTGTGCTGCCCTCCTCTGGATAGGCAGCCAGATGCCCTCGGGATAAGCCCAATCTCCGGCCTAGCAGCCCAGGGCAGACAACACACATCCATTTAGAAGACAGTCCAGGTGGCACAGAACAGATCTCGTGACTCCACCCAGATATATAGGTTCTCCCAGCAGGCTAAGGGATTCAAGAAAACCCCTGCCCATTGGCTGAGATATCCCATATACCTATAACTTGACCTTGAAATGTCCTTCTTACATCTAATGCCACCAAGTGCCCAGCCACCTAGTGGCAGAAGAGAAAAGTACAAGGCCAAACTTGGGGAGAAATCAATGGATCTCCAACATATATAATAGCTACTCCAAACAAGGAATTTGAGCAGCTCCCTGACTAAACCCCAGTGCGCTGAATACTATATAGCCAAAAGGTAAGTAAACTCCACAACTCCACTCCAATGATTGAGTTTAGGTGTTTCACGTAAATGTACTACTAAAAACAACATTAAATAAAAGGCTTTTTAGACTAAATGTACTCATTCAAATTTAGTCCCCCTTGTCCTAAATAGTGGACACTAGGTCAAGGTAGATTTTGGCTGGGCTGTAGTTCGCTCAGACCGATTGTTTTTCCCGTTTCTCTCTCCTCCCACCCCCCAAGCTTAAGTGGACTTGTGATTTCTTCCTGTTGCCAGTACGTGTCACTGGTGTCAACGGTCATAGTATGAGATTTGACAAACAATACTAGTTTATGATTATTATTTCTTCATCTAATCGGAGGTTTACGCCACTGGTGCATGTTGGGGGAGGATACAGATGTAGCCAGGAGCTTGCCAATATTACCTGCATTGTCAGCAGACACTGTGCAGCATTGCTACTGGGGAGCTTGCCCTCTCCTAGTGTTCAGTCCAGACTCCATCATCCCATCCTGAAGATAGAGCGACTGGGTTTTAAGAGTGAAGCAAAGCATCTTGGGACATGTAGTCCAGGGAGCCAAGTTTTGCATTCAGCTAGACTGTTATGGACTACAAATATCATCCAGCTGGGGAAGGAGAATAGGATGCTGGGAGAGATAAAAAGCCTGTGTGAGGGTGGGATCGCTCTCTTGGAACCCTGGCCTGGGGGAGAGAGAGGGAGAAGAGAGAGAGAGGGAGGGGGGAGAGAGAGAGAGAGAGAGAGAGAGAGAGAGAGAGAGAGAGAGAGAGAGAGAGAGAGAGAGAGAGAGAGAGAGAGAGAGAGAGAGAGAGAGAGAGAGAGAGAGAGAGAGAGAGAGAGAGAGAGAGAGAGAGAGAGAGAGAGAGAGAGAGAGAGAGAGAGAGAGAGAGAGAGAGAGAGAGAGGAGAGAGAGAGAGAGAGAGAGAGAGAGAGAGAGAGAGAGAGAGATCGCATGCGGAAGCATCCACTGCCAGCTTCTTCTGGCCATTCAGTGGCAGCCTGGAGGCCGCTCTTCACACGTCCATGCCAGATCCAGCCAAGCTGCAGAGCAGTGTGTCACAGGGCCGCACTATCCATTGAGCCACACTCCACAAATTATTTTTATACCGAGAGTCATTGGGACTGGTGAGAGGGCACTTGCCCATTCTGATACTATGAGAGACACTGCATGTAGACACCACTGTCTTGTTCTTTTGCCGAAGGCTGTAGGACCTGGTGCTACACTTACACTATGCTGAGCAGTGGTCCTCTCAACTGTTTCACTTAAATTGTGTGTGCGTCCCAAACTATCTAATATATTAATCTTGGTAATCACCAAAAACGTCTGAACCCAGGGTGTCAGAGGTCTTGCCAGGTCGGGGGCAACCAGTGGGGTACACATTCAGTAGGCAGACCTCACAGGGTAGTGCTACGGAAATATTTGGGACATGCCATGTGCTCAGTCTCTTTCCCTGGGCCGAGGCCTAGGGAGGTGATGTTGGATGGAGCTCCGCTGTTAGGTCCATTTGCCTATAAGAAAAAAATAAAATAAAAATGGGAAATATCTGCACTTGTTCCAAATAGTCAGCTGCTGAACACTGTACCCTTGATGCCAGACCTATAAAAGAACTATTAAATAAAGTTCAGCGCTAAAATTAAACAAATGTGACTGAACACAATTAAATTAATCCCATAGAGGAGAACCTTCATGTAAACACTATCCAGATATATCCAGAAAGTGCATAGTGAAACAATTATAAATTGTGCACCTCAAATAAATACGAAATAAAATAAATCAAATGAAATTAAATAAGAAATAGTCCCAAATGAAACTCCATGCAAGGTGAGAACGAGATCCAGGGATAGCCAACGTGACACCAAAGAAGTATCCACACCAAGGGCTTACCAGAAAGCCAGTGACCCCCCTATTCAGGGAGGTCAGAAAAGATTTAATCATATGGTAGATCCAATTGGCAGGTATACGAACATGGTGACGCCAGAAAGCCAACCCAATCGGTCCTCACTCGCAATCAATAAGTCATGCATATGCAAGACAAAGGCTCCACAAAGTGAAGTACTGCTAAACAACCCATTTTATTAAATTGCACTTATATTTATAATTGATGGTAAACAGCATGTAAAACAGGTCTGTCTCCAGTAACAAAGATGGCTGAACATCAATCGCGCATGTGCTTTAGTTTATGTGCATGGCTCCGCCCTACACGTTTTGTGAGAAGTGACGTCATCGGGGGGCTCCCTGGCTTTCTGGTAAGGATACATTGGCTATCCCTGGATCTTTCTCACCTTGCATAGGCCCATTAGGTTTGGGGTCTGTGCTGAAGTGGTCCTGAAGCTATCCTGCCTGGTCTGGAGGAAGCTGTGCCAAGGAAAAGACTCAGGGTGGCCCTTTTCTGAACAGAACTAGGAAGAAGGCTGGTCTCTCAGAAGGGCCCGATGGCTCACATGGAGGATGCACTGACATTTGAGAACTTGCTTACAGTGTTGCCAGCAGCGGCGGCTGGTGCTCAATATTTTGGGGGGGGGGGGGCGCGAACAACTGTTCCCCTCTGTACAAAGCTATGTCAGTGTGCTCAGGGGGAAACCAAAAGTGGAAAGCCAACAAGATACGCAATATAAATTTGTATAACGTTGGATGCTTAAACTTTTTTTTTTCTATCACCATGCAGAGATGAATTTTAAGAAAAGGGGAGAAAGGTCAAGGTTAAAAAAAAAAAACACCTCTCAAAATTGAACTCCAGGATAAAATATGTGTATTTCCTCTAGATCTGTGCAGTAATGCAGAGAAAAATTAACTGTGCAGGAGCTTCCTGTAATAAAGACTGGTCACTGCTGCTCTCCCTCCTTGTGCAGTGTGACTGGTCTCATCTCCGCCCCCTTCTGTAATTCTCTACAGGCAGGTTGTAAAGGGTGTGGCCTGCTGGGCCCCTCCCACAGCTATGTACAGCACAGCGATGTTGTTACCGATACCTCCAAGAGGACCTGTAAAATGCAAAAACAAACCACCTTGTCCTCCGATTCCTAAGGCAGCAACGAATGAGGCTCATCTGGAATGAGTGACATCACCGAACTGCAATTTTTTTTTTTTTTTTTAGGAGGAAGTCATGTACAGACAAGGTGCTCATGTAGATTTGGGCACACAAGCTGAATGGCTCTTCTATAAACATTACACAGATAACACAGGCAAATAGAAGCCAATATTCTGATTTATATTACAATCAGCAGGGGAGTCTCAAGAGTCTGAAGGGGTGTTTTCAGCATGAAGGATGGCCAAGCCACAGCCAGATTCCCACACCATACACAAATACACAAACACTGAGCTGCTACACTCCCTGTACACACAATATATGTCAAATAATCACAAAACACAGGGTGGGGCTTGGGGCATAGCCCCAGGGCACTCAGACTAAAATAACCTCCTAAAATTTGACACAAAAAAATAAAACTATCTTAATAAAATCTCAAAAAGATGATGTCCACCAGTGAAAAATGTTAAAGATATTATACAAATATTAAAAACGCCACAACTTAAAAAAGGAATAAAAATAAATAACAGCAACTCATGAATGAATGTGAACCTACAGTGCTGGCAATTGTAGACCATGCAGAAATGTAAAAAGCGACAATAGGTTTGCAATGTTTGAAAACGTAAGTTTCATTCAGTAAATCAGTTTCTTGATTTTCATGGTTAGAATTTTTAAGCAAAAAAATGCGATTACAGAAAAGAAGAAATAGAATGTACGACAGAACCGCTGTTTGCAGCTATAAACTATACAGTAAATACGTATAACAGTCCATAGGTCTGTGCATTATAATAACATATCAGGGGATAACAGTCTAGATATAGGTAGCAAAAGTGGACTGGGTACACCATACCTGCACTCTAACCCTCTGTGCTGCCGTGAGAATGTGTGACCAATCCAAACTGAGCATTGGTGCACTCCTCAGGTCATCTGCTCAATAGGGTGTCATAAGTGTCATCAGGAAAGGCTTTACCTGTGACCATATAGAGAGCTTGTGACCAACGCAGATTCAGAAATGTCTGAATTTAATGCGTTTTAGAGAGTCTTCTGCTTGACAGCTACGAACGTACTTGGGGAACCGGGCGGAAAAACTGGAGTTAGTACTTACCGGTAACTCCTTTTCCGGTGGTCTTCCAGGACAGCCCTTGAGAGATGGAGCTCCTCCCATCGACACAGGAAACACATTGCCACAGTTCAAAAGGCGGTCCCTCAGGTCCCTGGTCAGTCATTCACCAAGAACCGAAGGATGGAACTGAAAAACATATAAACCATAACAGGTAATAACATTAGTACATCACTACAATCAAATAAAGGGTGGGATCGTGCTGTCCTGGAAGACCACCGGAAAAGGAGTTACCGGTAAGTACTAACTCCAGTTTTCCCAAGTGTTCTTCCAGGACAGCCCTTGAGAGGATCCCCAAGTACTTACCAGATTAGGGGGGGGACCACGGCCTGGAGGACTTTCCTCCCAAAGGCCTGATCCTGACTAGACATTAAGTCCAGTCGGTAATGCCTTGTAAAGGTGGAAAAGCTTGACCATGTGGCTGCTTTACATACCTGCTCCGGGGTGGCACCAGCTCTTTCTGCCCAGGATGCAGACAACGCTCTTGTGGAGTGAGCTTTAACACCCTCAGGAGGATCTCTATTCAAGGCCTTATACCCCTCTGCTATAGCTAGCCTAATCCATCTAGCTATGGTTACTTTTGAAGCTTTCTGTCCCCTACGCTGTCCGGAAAAAAGGACAAAAAGGGAGTCTGAGATTCTGAATGGATTTGTTATTTTAAGATATTCTAGAATACACCTCCTCACATCCAATAAATGAAAACGTTCCTCTTTCTCATTTGCTGCATTTTGACAAAATGAAGGGAGGACAATATCTTGGGACCTATGGAAGCTAGATGCTACCTTTGGTAAGAACCCAGGGTCTGTCTTTAGAATGACTCTGTCTTCTAGGATCTGTAGGAATGGTTCCCTGATGGAAAGTGCTTGGATTTCACTGACCCTACGGGCTGAAGTGATTGCCACCAGGAGAACTGTCTTAAAGGTAATAAGCCTTAGGGAGGCCTCTGAGATAGGCTCAAAGGGTGACCCCAAGAAAGCTTTTAGCACAACTGCTAAATCCCAGGATGGGACTTTTGTGATTCTGACTGGCTTGCGTCTAGCGACTGCCTTACAGAATCTAGCGACAAAAGGATTTTCCTGTAAGCGTTCATCTAGGTATACACTTAAGGCAGCTATCTGTACTTTAATAGTACTTAGGGTTAAACCCTTGTTTACACCTTCCTGTAAAAACTGTAGAATATTAGCCGTATTTATGTCCCGGCCATTCAGCCAGCTATTGAATTTTTTCCAGACTTTTTTGTAAATAGCTCTCGTGACTGGTTTGCGACTCTGTAGTAAGGTCGCAATTACCTCGTCTGACAGGCCCTTACTCCTTAAGATTTCCTCCTCAGTAACCACGCTGACAGCTTCAGTGTGGCGACCTGCGGATGGTAAAGAGGTCCCTGCGACAGGAGGTCCTGTCTGTAGGGAAGTCTTAGAGGCGGACAGTCTGTCAATTGTAGCAACGTTGTGAACCACGGTCTCCTGGGCCAAAAAGGTGCTACTAGAATCAAACGGGTTTTCTCCTTGAGGAATCTTGCTAGGACCCTCGGAATGAGATGAAGAGGGGGAAATGCATACGCCAGACTGAAAGTCCATGGAGTTTGCAAGGCATCTACCGCCAGGGGTTGATCTCCTGGGTTTAGCGAGAAAAAATTGGGAACCTTTGCATTTTTCTTGCTCGCAAAAAGGTCTACCTCTGGTTCTCCCCAGTGAGCTGTTATGAGATTGAATGCCTCTGGGTGTAAGGACCATTCTTGGTTCGAAATCCTCTGTCGACTCAAGAAGTCCGCCTTGTTGTTCAGCTCCCCTTTCAGGTGAACTGCAGAAATGGATTCCAGATTGGCTTCTGCCCACTGGAGAATGCGTCTGGCTACCAACATCAAACGAGGACTTCTGGTTCCTCCTTGTTTGTTTATGTATGCTACAGCCGTCGTATTGTCTGAACGGACTTGTAGATGGTGACCCTGTATTGTGGGGTGGAAAGCTAGAACAGCTCTCAGGATTGCTGTTAGTTCTTTCCAATTGGAAGAGAAACATTTCTCCTCCGGGGTCCACTTGTCCTGGACCCAGCTTGAGCCTAGGTGGGCTCCCCAGCCCCAACTGCTCGCATCCGTTGTTAGTGTTGAAGTGATAGGAAGGACCCAATGAACCCCTTTGTTTAGGTTCTCCCTGTCCTTCCACCACCAGAGGAAGCGTTTTACCCTTGAGGGGATCGATACCTCCTCCTCCAGATCTCTGCCTTTTAATTGTTCTAACAGAAAACCCTGAAGTTCTCTTTGATGGAACCTGGCCCATTGTACGGCTGGAATGGCTGCCGTCATAAGACCTAAGACCGACATTACTTCCCTCACCGTACACTTGGGGCTGCATTGAAGAAAAGATATTCTCTGCCACAGATTCAAAATCTTTTCTTCCGGCAGTATAATTTTCTGATCTACAGACTTGATCCAGTACCCCAGATACAGGATCTCCTGTGTTGGGGTTGTCTTGGATTTCTCCTGACTGACAATCCACCCTAATCGACTCAGACTGAGTTGAGTCAATTCTAGGTCCTGAGAAAGACGGCTCTCTGAGTGGGCTGTTAGGAGCAGATCGTCTAGGTAGGGGATAATTGAGACGGATTGAAGCCTCAGAGGAACTAAAGCCTCTCCGAGAACCTTGGTAAAGATTCTCGGAGAGGATGATAGACCGAAGGGAAGTGCTCTGCACTGAAAGTGGTAAACCTTTGTGTCTATCTGCACTGCCATCCGAAGGAATTTCTGGCATTCCTCCCTTATTGGAATGTGCAGATAAGCATCCCTTAGGTCCAGGGTTGCCATAAATGTCTCTTTCTGCAGGAGATTCTTTATGGAATAAATGGACTCCATCCGAAATCTCTTGTAACGGATGGAGCGATTCAGTGGACGGAGGTTCATAATTAGTCTGAATCTCCCTGACGGTTTTCTTACCACAAAGATGTGCGAGTAAAAACCGTCCCCTTGTTCCTGAATAGGGACTGGTGTCAATACTTCTTGATCTACCATTTCCCCTATTAGTAAAGGTAAGGCCCTGGCCTTTTCTGAGTGACTTGGAAGCTTTGTCACCAGAAACTTGGAAGGAGGGTTGCTGTGAAATTCCAGCGCATGACCCCTTTTTATTATATTTAAGACAAACTCGTTCGAGGTTGTCTCTTCCCATTGAGGAAGAAATTTGCTTAATCTTCCTCCCACAGGAACCCTGACGTCACTGGGGTTTGGGATCCTGATTGGGGCGGCTAAACAGTATGCCCCCTTTTCCTTTCCCTTTATGTCCCGACCAATGTTTTTTGGGGGTTGAACTCTTCTCTGATTTAGAGGGTTCCTTAAAGGGACGAAAAATTTTATTTTGAAAATTTTTCTTTTTTGCGGGAAAGGTTTTCTTTTTGTCCGCCGTCCTTTCTAAGGCGGAGTCTAATTCAGGCCCGAAGACTAAGTCTCCTGTAAAAGGGACGCTGCACAGGCGGGTTTTAGACGCCGTGTCTCCCCCCCAGGTTTTCATCCATACTGACCTCCTTGCTGCCACTGAAAGTGCTGCAGATTTAGCCGTAAATTTAACGGAGTCCGTGGAGGCGTCAGAGATGAAACTGGTGGCCTTAAAAAGCATAGGGAAGGATTTCAAAAGCTCCCCCCTAGGAGTGCCTGCCTTTAAGTGTTCTTGTAGTTGTGATAACCAGAACTCCAGGTTTCTAGCTACACAGGAAGTGGCTAGAGCTGGTTTTAAGCCTGCCATAGAGGCATCCCAGGCCCTCTTTAAGACAATGTCTGTTCTCCTGTCCATGGGATCTTTCAGGTGGCCCATATCCTCAAAGGCCAGATCAGCCTGCTTTGAGATTTTGGACAGAGGGGCGTCTAGTTTTGGATTTTTATTCCAGACCGCCTCTGGGCTCTCATCAAAAGGGAACCTTCTCTTAAGGGATTTAGGAAAGAAAACCTTCTTGTCTGGTTCAGACCACTCCTTAAGGACAAGGTCAGAAAGCACCTTATGTATAGGAAAAACCCTTGCTTTCCTTTTCCCCAGAGCCTCATACATTTGATCATGTCTGGATAACTGAGTTTCTTCCTCCTCAATTTCCAGCGTATCATAGATAGCCCCCATTAGCTCATCTACTTCCTCGAGAGATAATCTATATTTTGAGGCTTTAGATGCTGCTTGATCCTCTTCCTGACCCGAGTCAGTGTCAGAGGATTCGGGGCTAATCAACGTGGGGCTAGGCTCCCTGACCATACGGGGCTCCCCTGAGCTGGGTGTTGTAAGGCATGGTGAGGATGAGATTATAGTTGTTTTACTCGTGGAGGCAGCTGCAGCTGATCCCACGTCAGTGATTAACTCCCGGAGGGACTTAAAGGTCGACGCCATTTCCTCTTTAAAGGAGCCCAAAAACTTTGCTAAAGGGGAATCTGCCTCAGATTTAAGCAAGCTTGCAATGCATTGCTTGCATAGGGCTTTGTTAGAGCCAGAGGACAACCTATTCCCACAATTAGGGCACTTTTTGCGGCCTGTCTTGTCTTCCCTTGGCATCTCTTTAGCCTGAAAATAAGAAGACAAAGGATTTCTTAGCGTCAGCACCATGTCCCTCTTAGAATCACCACTAACAAACAACCTCACTGTGAGTAAACCGCCACCGTGGGGTACTACAGGGCCCAGCCTACCAACACCACCACTCCACCAGAGTAATAGCATGCCCAGCAGCCTACCTGGGTTTGGCTGGTGCCTGTCTCCGCCGGAGTATCCTGGGGAATAGCCTCCATGGTCCCCCTCTGACGCTCCGAATCCCGCCGCTAATCCGGTATAGCTGGACGCTGGTCGGGCTTCACAGGCACAGCGCTGGCTCTCCCTCTCCTCCTTGTACCCTTAGAGACCCGGAACCGGAAGTCTCGGCACGCAGTGATGACGCGGTTCCGCCGGAAGTGAACGCTCGGCGTCTCCGACCCCCTGCAACGAGGAGGGAAGATGGAAGGTTCCACTCACCACTCCTGGGGGAAACCGGCGTCATTCTGCCCCTGGCCACCTCGGCACTGGAAGGAGGAGGGTAACGGGTCTGCTCCGGTTCAGCTGGACGGTACCCGAGCCAAAGAAAAAAGGTATGGACCCAAACTGCAGCCATAAACCAGGACCCGGTCCCTTAGGCTTGCAGGTTCTCAGGCAGCCCCTGAGAGGGGCCTCCAGGTTCCTGGCAACATGTTCCTCCGACGGAGGAAACACAAATGACTGACCAGGGACCTGAGGGACCGCCTTTTGAACTGTGGCAATGTGTTTCCTGTGTCGATGGGAGGAGCTCCATCTCTCAAGGGCTGTCCTGGAAGAACACTTGGGAAATGCGCGTTAAATGAGCAAAAAAAAAAAAACACTTAGTAAAGTAACTTTGTTGAGAGAAAAAAAAAATCCCCTGATCTATGTACATTACAAGGATTAGAACAAACGTTTTTTGCAGATTCCTACCTTTTGTTAGTTATTCTGAAGAAATCCGTGTGTGTTTGTTTGTCTGAGTCTAATGGGAGTGGTTTCATAATTATCTGTCAGCTGTGCACCTGCAGAGCACTACTGACGAAAGCTGCAGAGTCTGCATCCCTTTAAACATGATTTCCCATTGGGAAAATCTCACCAAAAAAAAAATGGGATGCCTGAAATCTGACTTGTACCTTAGTGCTGGGGAAAAAAAAAAAAAAAAAATCACACAAGCAGGAAATTATGTTTCTTGGGGGGGTTCTGTATACATTCTGTGGGTACAGAACACCTCCAGGTAGCCATATTGCATTTACAGAAGATTACAGAGCTGCAGATTGAAAATGAAAGGCAATTTTTAATAACATTCAATTACAATACGACTTGTGTTGCAATCGTATACACAATATTTTTTCTTTACTTGCCACTCCCCCGCCCCACACGAAAGTGGAGTTACTCTTTAAAATCAGACAACATATACAGGAAGTAATATATATAGTCATTATACAGTAATAATAAACTTACACAGTATCAGGCATGTACTGACCATCGGGACTACCGGGAGATTCCCGGTGGGCCGATGGCTCAGTGGGCTGGTTTCAGTAACAGCCTAGCCAAATGAATGGCTGCGCTACTCGCACAGCCATTCATTTGAGCACCGCTGTACTTCCGAGCGCAGCGCGGCACACTTCGGCTCTTTCCGCCCCCACTCAGCGCTCTCAACGCTAGTATTGCACACATCTTCGGCCACCTCCGGCCCACAGTCGTCCTTTTCCGCCACCGCTCGGCTTCCCCCGCCCTGCTCCTCTCCGACAGCGCTTCAGCGAACAAAACTCAGCCATCTCCGGTGGCCCCCGCGGTAACGGACGCTGCGAGTTTAAATGAGCCGGGGGCCGCCGTGAGAGCAGCCGACAGGCAGAGAAGTCCCCGGAGCAGACGAGGGAGCCTGGAGGATGGCGGTGCTGCAGGAACCCATCCAGGTAACCGGCCGGCCCATTGACTACTGTATATAGCACATGGTGTATATATATATATATATATATATATATATCAAAAGATGTGGTGCTAAATAAAATAGCATAAAAAAATCAATTTGGTGAAAATAATGGTTAAAATAATATGCAAAATCCAACATAGCTAAAAGTTCACCAAAACTGTCAATTAATATTAAAATGTGCATAAAAATATTTTCAGCAAAAAAATCATATATAAAAAATGCTTATAATTAAAAACCACTTTTTTTGCACTCTTTTTGCACTTTAATACCAAGGACATAGTTTGGATAAAATGGTTTTAATTATAAGCATGGTTTATATATGAATTTTTTGCTGAAAATTTTTTTATGCACATTTCAATATTAATTGACACGTTTGATGTACTTTTAGCTATGTTGGATTTTTTGTATTATTTGAATCATTATTTGCACCAAATGGATTTTTTTGATGTTATTTTGGTTAGCATCACATCCTTTGCTATATATTCAATTTATCTGTGGGTTTGTGTTAGGCCCCTTTTACACATGCGGATGATATGTCCGTATTTCATCCATCCGTTTGCAGATGAAATGCAGGCATACATTCATCCCTATGGGATAGCAGGTGTCTGCGGATGAACATCCGCAGACACCCGATTTCCTCCGCAACAGTCCGATTCTGCAGACGGAGGAAAATCCTATTTTTCTATCCGTCTGCAGAGCGGATCGGATGAACACGGATAGACGGTCCGTACGCATGCGATCCCCATAGAGGAGAGCTGACAGGGCGGTCCCCGCACAGTGTGCGGAGACCGCCTTGTCCGCAGCCGGCTCAGCGGGGACAACGGATCGGTCCCCGCTGAGCGAGCGGATCATCACGGGGCGTATCATTACTGATCCGTCCCGTGTGAAAGGGGCCTAAACCTGTTTGATGTTGGCAGCTTCTCATTACTGCGGTTGATCAAAAATAGGTGTGCGCATTAGTTGTTTATTTTAAACTATATAATGCAGAGCCAGACTTCGGGCAGGTGACAGCGGGACACCAGGGGGTAGAGGGGGGGGGGGGGGGGGGCTGGAAAATAAAAGATCACCAGCAGTGTGCTGTCTGCTTCTGAGTTTGCATACTCCTGCTATGTGTCTAGCCGGGCCGTGATGACACAAGTGTGCAAGTGCGCAGTATACTTTTTTTGTGCGTGTTTGCAAAATTGGAGTGGGCCGGTCTGGATGAAGTCCAGGGCCAAATTTTTGTCCCAGTCCAGCCCTGCACAGTATGATAGTATTGAAATGTATTGTAACTGTACTGTCTCCCCTCATTTTGTATAGATGTCTCTCTTAATTACACACACACTTGGTATAGTTCTATTTATCCCTCTAATATTTGTTTTTAGCACACAAAACTCTTACCGAAAAACAAAAACATTTCTATTACCACCAAAAATGCTCTGGATGTCATTCGTAAACTCACTACATTGTTAAATTGTATTTACAGCCAAGAATAAAAACAAAATATATATCAGCTTTCCAGTCCTTAGATGTGGCAGCTGCATTATTATTTTTTCCTCCCCACTTTATTTTCACCTGGTTAACCCGCTAGTAACTGCTAGAGTGACCACGTTCACTGTACTGTAGCCATCTATGGAAAGGCAGCCCTGACACCCTAGGATAAGACTACAAAACACCTCCCACTCATCCATAACAAGGGAGGAGGGGCCCTGCTAGCGGGCGAAAAATCGCAGCCTAAACAGCGGTAAACCACGAACGCAGTCACGGCCCCAGGTCTCTCTTGCCCCCCCCCCGGTTTCTGCCATCTAAATTAATAGGTTGCATGAGGAAATATTGTGAACCTAGCCTAACAAAGCTGCAAAAGTTATTGCACCATGCTACTTGGAATGGCAACACAAGGAATCTCATCTGTCAGGGATGAATATTTTCCTGCACAGCCATCTGACTGCTCTACCCATTAGAGACACTCCATTTTCTGAGCCTGCAGCTTCCTGTATTATACAATGAGGGAATTTTGTAAGTTTGCCCACTGATAAAAAAAAAGGATCAGTCTATAATTTTAATGGTAGGTTTATTTTAACAATGAGAGACAGAACAGAAATATCCTGAAAAACGCATTTGAAAAAAAAAGTTATAAATTGATTTGCATTTTAAATGAGCGAAATAAGTATTTGATCCCCTATCAATGAGCAAGATTTTTGGCTCCCAGGTGTCTTTACAGGTAACAAACTGAGATTAGGCACACTCTTAAAGGGAGTGCTCCTAATCTCAGCTTGTTTCCTGTATAAAAAGACATGTCCACAGATGCATTTAGATTCCAATCTCTCCACCATGGCCAAAACACAAAAGCTGTCCAAAGATGTCAGGAGCAAGGATTGTAGATCTACATAAGCCTGGAACGGGTTACAAGACCATTGCCAAGCAGCTTGGTGTGAGGGTGACAACAGTCAGTGCGATTTGCAAATGGAAGAAACACAATAACTGTCACTTTTAGTCTGGGGCTCCATGAAAGCTCTCACCTTGTGGAGTTTCAAGGATCATGAGAACGATGAGGAATCAGCCCAGAACTACACCGGAGAATATGGTCAATGATCTCAGGGCAACTGGGACCATAGCCGCCAAGAAAAAACAATAGGCAACACACTACACTGTGAAGAACTGAAATACAGCAAGGCCCCCCTGCTCAATAAAGCTTTCTGCTAAGAGGACAGGACAACTTCCCCACAAAGGGACGATATACCATCAAATCTTGGGTGAGAACCTCCTTCCCTCAGCCAGGGCATTGATGGGTTGTGGATGGGTATTCCAGTATGACAACGCAAAGGCAACAAAAGGCGTGGTTCAAGGAGACACACATTAAGGTCCTGCAGTGGCCGAGCCAGTCTCCAGACCTTAATCCCACAGAAAATATGTGGAGGGAGCTGAAGGTTACAGTTACCAAACATCAGCCTCGAAAACCTTAATGACTTGGAGAGGCTCTGCAGAAGAGTAGGACAAAATCCCTCCTGAGATGTTGGCCACCAGGTTTGCACACTACAACATACATATGACCTCTCATTGCCAACAAGGGTTTTGCCACCAAGTCATGTTTTGAAAAGGGGAAGGGGTCAAACACTTATTTCACTCATTAAAACGGAAATCAATTTAGAACTTTTTTTAAATGCTTTTCTGAATATTTTTGTGTTATTCTGTCTCTCGCTGTTTAAATAAACCTACCATTAAAATTATAAACTGATAATTTGTCAGTGGGTAAACGTACAAAATCAGCAGGGGATCAAATATTTTTTTCCCCCCTCACTGTACGTACCCCTAGCACAGGACCCACAACACAGGCCAGGTTTGCAGGATAACAAATAGATCACAGCCTAGTAGCGGACACGTGCCTCGTCAATGAACATCCTCAGGACCTAGCAGTGCCTGAAACATAAGACTGTTAGAGGCAACATGTATATAACAAGCATTGTACACAGTCATACTGGGCTCCCCTCATTTTAGCAGCCTGTAAAGACACTCTAATTAGAATAATTTGAAATTTCAGCTCCTGAGCAGAGGATGATGGTAATTTAGGGCTACACAAGTGATAAAGAAGCTCAGGAACAGGACTGAGTAAAATATTGTGAATCCATGAACAGGTTTCTCTTACCTGGAGGAAAGTTCCTTTTTCAGGTGAAGCTGCTCAGTCTTCATCCGGCGCACGTTCCCAGACATCTTGACAAACTCTCGGTCCATAGACTCCATGTGCTTGTCCAGCTGCTTCAGCCTCTGCTCCCAGTTTGCCTTCTTCTGCTTCATATCAGCCGTTATGACCTATTGGGAAAGAGTAGCAGATGAGTACGACAAGACAACTTCAAGCACATACATAGGCTTCAACTGTTAAAGCTGAAGTTTAATCTGCTTATATTTTGCCTTCCATGGTTCCTCCCTAATCAACATGCTAATAAAATTATTACATAAAACCTTTCTGCTTTTGTTACATACTGTACCTTATTTTAGATCCAGTGAGGTTACCTCTGGATCCCTGTGCTTCTCCATGCAACATAGGCAGATCATGGCTGGTGGAAGGGGCTAACAGGTTGTTGTGCATAGCTTCCTGGAAACATCTCAGCACCCCGCTTTAGTACTCCTTTTAAAGGTGTTTCTAAACCCAGGACCCTGCATTCACTATATCTGGTCTCACACAGAACTTTGAAATGCAAGTAATGCAAATATGAAAATACCTTGATAGGGGGATGCTAGAACATCCTCTAGCCAGAAAGTGAGTCAGCCACTATCCAACTAGCTTCTAACGCACATTGTGAGAAACTCACAGAGTGCAGTGAAATCAGAAGTCATTTCAGTAGAGGAGCCTGTACAATTGTGCACGACTGAAGAGAAGGATGAAGTTCAACTTTACAATAAACGTAAAGCCAAATCTTTTCATGGTTAAAACTCATCAGGCTTTATTCAGAGAAGGACCAGAGGCATAGTTTACCATGGAAGAATGTCAGCTCTGGGGGCTAGACAATGAGCCTCAAGTGCAGATATTTCACCACCATCAGTGCTGTCATTATCAAATTACTCTAAAATTTACCTCCAGCATCTTCCCAGATAAATCCTTCACATCAATATCAGAGGTGATCAGACGCTGTAAGGACTCGAGAAGTTGATCCGCAATCACACACCTGTCATCCTGCTGTGGATGAACAAATCAAAAAGGAAATAAGATAAACAGTATGCTAGAGAAGAGAATCACTTAAGAACTTTTAGTAAAAAACTTTTGAAAGTCTAATCTGCAAATTTGATCGGCTCTGTCCGTCTGCATGAATGGAATTCCTGATAAGTCACAATATACAGCAACAATATTTTTGTCCCGAAAAGCTCCACTATTTTTTTTTTTTAAATAATAAAATTATATCCTTGAACTAGAGTTGCCACCTGTCCAGGACTCACCCCAACAGTCCGGGTTTTGAATCAGGTGTCCGGGTTTCAGGCGGACTGAAATCCGGGCACATTTAGACCGGGCTGTGGCTCCCCAAGTAACCAAGATAAATCGCACACAAATCTGTTGTCATCCTGGAGCTGCGGGCAGCTGTCTGGGTTGCAGGTTTGACATTACTAGGGGGCAGGGCGATGATGTCAGCAAGAAAAGTTTGACCACACCCTCTTTCCGCTGCGGCACTCTAGGCACACCACAATACTACTTTCCTTGGGGCATCCAAAAGTGTGCTAGGCAGCTAAAGTTTGGCTTTAGGCATCCATAGAGTGGCCTTGAACTCCAGTGACTTTGCCTAGGCTGCGATTATGCCATCTGTCTGCTACAGGCAGGCGAAAACATTTCCTCGGGCTCTCCCCCCAATGATCAGATGGCAACATTGTAAGTTTATAGTAAGTCACAAGGCAAAAGACTGTAGCAAGGATTTACCTGCGTCACTTATTAAAAAAGCCAAGGACTGCACAAGTACCAGATTTATACAAATTGTGCCATCGCTGAGCTGGGTTCTCAGTCTAGGAAGTGAATGGTGATCCAGGGATGATGCCAGAACAAAGACAGCCCTGTCCTTAAAGCTGTACACTAAAATGGGAAGTTCTACTTTATGCCCTCCTCCCCCCTCCTTTACTATTTGTGGCCTCTTGACAGGTACCTGCTCCCATTTCCTGTTGGATTGCCATGGAGCATCCACGGGAAGTTCTTCCCCCCCCCCCCTCCCCCAGTACCACAGCCTTCCTAAACCAACCATTCACAAACTGCAGAGCAGCTCACAAATGGGCAGCCAGTCGTGAAGCCACATGGAATCACAGCCGGCTGCCCACAAACATGCAGGCGCCTGGGACCTGAAGACTGGTGAAGATCCGGTTAGGGCGAGGACGGCTCTGGACCCCTGGACAGGCGAGTGCCCTTTTTTGTTTTTAGAAGTAGGGATGGCCAAACTGTCCGCCCGGCGGTCGGTTCGCGGCGAATTTCGCCTGTTCGCGGTCCGCCCCATCGGTGGACTATTGCCGCTGTACGCCCGGCGGACTTACGCGTTTACTGTGTAAAATAACTTTGACCCACGATGACACAGTCATCATGTGGTATAGGACAGCCAATTGAGACATTACAGCACATGGACACTTGGACATTCCCCCTAACTTTTAAATAGACCCGATCCGGCGGCCATTTTACATTCTTTCTACTGTCACTATAGGGAGAGGTTGCTGTGTGGAGCAGGGAGAGACTGCAGTGACACAAATCGCTAGCTATTAGGTCCACAAAATTTCTTTTAAGGACTGGTATGGTATAGGTGTAGTTCAGGATATAGTTTTGAGTGCAGTGCTATTCAAGTTATTGTTGCAGCAGCCTGTGTTTTGTCAGTTTAAATAGGGACAGACAGGACGCTGTGTGTTGCAGAGAGGGACAGTCAGTTTAATCATTAGCTGTTACTATTAGGTCCACAAAGGTCCTTTTCAGGACTGGTATGGTAATAACTGGTACGTATAATATTCTTTCTTCCAAATATAGAAAGAATATTATAAAGGACTACTGCAGCAGAAGGGCAGCAGTCAAGTATGAGTATAGGGACTGAGGTACAGTCTGCTAATCACAACCTACTAGTTCCACAAAGGTCCTAAGGACTGGTAAGGTATAGCATACTACAGTATATAGGTTTGAGTGAGGTACAGTCTGCTAATCCTTAAGGACTGGTATAGGTCCGCAATATATAGGGTTGAGGTGCACTACTGCTGACGGCTGCCCTATTCTGCAGCAGTCCTTTATCAGTATAGGGACTGAGGTAGTCTGCTAATCACAACCTACTAGTTCCACAAAAGGTCCTTATAAGGACTGGTAAGGTATAGTGTACTACCGTATATAGGGTTGAGTGAGGTACAGTCTGCTAATCACAACCTACTAGTTCCACAAAGGTCCTTAAGGACTGGTATAGGTGTACTATTTGGTGTGCAGTATATAGTTGTGTAATACACGTATAAAATACTTGCACATATAGAAACCATAGTAAAGTGTGTTTCCACTGTGCAGCATTGTGACTGTTGAGCGGTTCTGCAGAGATACTACAAAGAGTGACAAACGCAATCCAAAAAAAAAAGTATTGTAACTGGTGTGATAGACCAGTGGCCCCCAAAAACAATAGATTGAAGGGGGGTGTTATATACCTTCTTCCACATACATACTGCACTTCTGTAGAGAGTTGTCACAGGGTCATTTACAAAATGACAGGCAGAGGGAGAGGCAGGCCCTTCCGCAGGGGTGGTAGGGGTAGGGCAGGAGCAACAGGCTTGGGCCAAAGTGGGAAATTGCAGAAGGTGCGTGCGATTACGTCAAAGGAAGCACCAGAAATGGTTGAGTGGCTCACTCAGCCTTACTCTTCTGCACCCTCCTCATCCTCTCGATCTGCACCCTCTTCTTCACTCTCTGCTATGTGCACCCCCAAAGACACTGACACCACCACCACATACCTTCCGCTTGAGTCAGAGGAATTATTTTCTGATCCATATCAAGACATTTCTGATGCGCAGCCACTCTTGGCATTGGATCAGGAAGAGGAGGTAGCAAGAACCGCCACTCAGCAGTCTGACGACAGTACCCAGTTCAGCCCAAGGAGGAGGTTGGTCCCCGGTGTTGCTGCCTACTCCGAGATCTCTACTTATAGCGGTGGGGAAGGTGACGTCGACGATGACGTGTCTAGTGATGTCACGTGGGTGCCCAAAAGAGAGGAAGAGGAGGGGAGTTCAGAGGGAGATATGGACCAGCAGATGGGGAGGAGACGCAGGAATAACTTACATTGCACAGGAGGGACAAAGCAGACTGCTAAAGTATCAGGAGTGAGTGATCGACCATGTACGGTCACATCTGGTGCTCCCAGGACGCCGGCACATGGCTCCGCAGTGTGGGTTTTTTTTTTTTTTAACGTGTCCGCTGCTGACAATAGTGTTGCCATCTGCAATCTTTGCAGTCAACGCATTAGTTGCGGTAAGCCCAACACTCACCTAGGGACGACCGCCTTAAGAAGGCACATGAGCTGCCATCACTGAGCCCAGTGGGAGCAACGGAACACACAAAGCCACACTCCAGGCTTTCACCGTCCAGCCTCGTCTTCTACTTCTCTCTCCTCACAACTGTCCTCCACTCCACCTTCCATCACGCCAAGCTCACGTTTTTCTGCAAAAAAGGCAGGCTTCCTTGGGCCTAATGTTCGAGCGTAAAACAAATGATGACGCCGGATAACCCTCTTGCCCAACGGTTGACGGCTGGCTTGTCAGAACTGATAGCCCAACTACTGCCATATAAACTGGTGGACTCTGAGGCCTTTCAAAAAATTTGTGGCCATTGGAACACCACAATGGAAGGTCCCAGGAAGGAAGTATTTCTCACAGAAGGGCATCCCAGAGCTATATGGCCATGTTCAGCGTCAAGTGAATGTATCTCTGGCACACAGTGTCACACGTGGCACACGTGGCACACGTGGTCTAGCAAACACGGGCAGGGAAGGTATATCACTTTTACTGCCCACTGGGTGAACCTTCTGATGGCCGTCAAGCATGTAACCTGTGGCACCCGTGTAGATTTGGTTTTACCACCACGGATTGCATGCAGGCCTGGTTCTTCTCCTCCTCCTACTCCATCCTCCTCCCTCTCTTCCTCGGCTGACTCCTCCTTTTCTGCTGCTAGCGTCTCTTCCGCTGCGCCGCCCAAGCTCCCCAGAACCTATTCGACATGCCAGGTGAGATGTTGCCATGCCGTGCTGCGTCTGTTGTGCCTGGAAGCCAAGAGCCCCACTGGCCCGACACTCCTTTCAGCTTTGCGTTCACAGGCAGATCAGTGGCTAACATCGCTCAATTTGACAGTTGGTAAAGTGGTGTGTGACAACGGTGCCAATCTGCTTAGCGCATTGAAACAGGGCAAAATTACGCACGTGCCATGCATGGCACACGTCTTAAACTTGGTTGTGCAGCGATTCGTTGTCAAATACCCTGGGGTCCAGGACATCTTGTGGCAGGCAAGGAAAATCTCGGCCCATTTCAGAAGATCTTACACGGCCATGGCTCGCCTTGCTGACATTCAGCGGCGACACAATCTGCCGGTCAGACGTCTTATTTGCGATTGCCCGACGCGATGGAACTCAACCTTCTATATGCTTGATAGGCTGCTCCAGCAGAAACGTGCAGTTAACGTCTACCTGTATGAACTCTGCGGCAGAACAGGATCTGGGGAGCTGGGTTTTTTTTCACCGCGCCAGTGGATGCTCATGCGCGACGCATGCAGACTTCTGCGGCCATTTGAGGAGATCACCAAACTGGTCAGTCGCAGCCATGGCGCCATCAGTGACATGGTACCTTATGCCTTCTTTATGGAGCATGCATTGCGTTGTGTCATTGATCAAGCTGTGGAGGAGCAGGAGCGGGAAGATGAGGAAGTCGCAATGCTGGATGAATTCCGAGGGGGGGGGGGGGCCTACTCTGAGACATGTGAACAACAGGAGTCTGAAGAGGAGTCAGAGGAGGATGGTGCCGGGGCGGATGAGGAGGAGCAAGAAGAGCATGGTTTAAACCTTTCTGGGATCCCTGTTGTGCGTGGATGGGGAGAGGAGAATGAAGAGGACGACATTATCCTGCATGATGAGCAGGAGCCAGGCCACCACCCCGCTTCCAGTTTAGTGCAAATGGGGGCCTTCATGCTCCAGTGTTTTAATAGGGACCCCCGTATAAAAAGCATAAGGGTCAAGGACCAGTACTGGGTGGCAACGTACTTAGACCCCCGGTACAAACACAAAATGGCAGAAATGTTACCGCCGTCACAGAGGGCTGGCAGAATGGAGCACTTCCAGGCCTTGTTTCGAGAAATGCTGCTTTCTGCTTTTGCGTGCGCTGGCAGAGGAGCAATTCCCACTCCCAGAGAAGGAGTTGCGGGTACCAATCCAACAGCGCCTGCAAGAAGAGGCCGGTTTGAAGATGTGTTGGTGACTTCTGATATGAGGTCATTCTTTCAGCCGACCCATCGACAGGTGTCATCCGGATCCAGCATCAGGGAACGCCTAGACCGTCAGGTGTCCGTCTACATCGGGTTAACGGCCGATGTGGACGCTCTGAGGAGTGATGAACCCCTGGACTACTGGGTGGGCAGGCTTGACCTCTGGCCAGAGCTTGCCCAATTTGCAATCGAACTGTTGGCTTGCCCCTCGTCCAGTGTAATGTCCGAAAGGACGTTCAGCGCAGCAGGGGGGGGATCGTGACCGATAAGCGTACTCTCCTAGCTCACGACAGTGTTAACTACCTCACATTTCTAAAAATGAATGAGGCATGGATCTCGGAGGAATTCAACACATCTGACCAGTAGACCATGTATATGTCTAGAAACAATTTTTTTAATCGAGCACACAGACCTTCTTTCTTCATTTGGCTCACTTCCTTGTACAAAAAAAGCACACCGTACTATATGCCCGTACCCTCCTCTTTGAAGAGGTTGAGCGGTGTCATATTTCTGCATTGCTGCTTATTATGAGGGGCTCCCACCATTTCTGTGCTGTGCTGACTTCCTCCTGGGGCTGTACCTCTGCTGTGCATATTATGAGGGGCTCCCACCATCCCTGTTCTATGCTAACTTCCTCCTGGGGCTGTACCTCTGCTGTGCATATTATGAGGGGCTCCCACCATCCCTGTTCTATGCTGACTTCCTCCTGGGGATGCTTACGGTGCAGGTGTCAGATCACTCCATATCACGGTGCTGGTGTCAGATCACTCCATATCACGGTGCTGGTGTCAGATCACTCCATATCACGGTGCTGGTGTCAGATCACTCCATATCACGGTGCTGGTGTCAGATCACTCCATATCACGGTGCTGGTGTCAGATCACTCCATATCACGGTGCTGGTGATCATCTCCTGCACCCTCTTCTTTGCCTACCCTGTCATTGGCCATGTGGTGGGACTATGTGTGCACAGCTAGTAATTATTTTGTGGCTGCAAATTTGACCTGTAGGTTTGTAAAGTTCGCCTCCCATTGAAGTCAATGGGGCCCGCCGCGAACATTACGGTTTTCGAACTATCGGCCGCGTTCGCGGTTCGCGAAACATCCTGTCGGATGCCCATCCATCACTATTTAGAAGTAGCAGCAGCTGCAAATACTGGTTTTAGTTTTAGTTTTTTAAACAGGGCAAAGAACCACTTGAAAGGAGTGAAAAGCAGAAGAAGACATTGTCAGAGGAATCACTGATCTCTGTAAGGAGTAATAAAGACCTGGAATCGTTGCACAGACTTATGAGCATGCTGTACCTTAAGCTGCATTCACACCTGAGCATAGCATTTTCAAGCGTTTTTTTACCGCGATTCGCGGTGGTTTTTACAGCGTTTGCCGCGATTTTGTGCAGGGCAAAAGGTCATCAATGTTAACCACTTCAATACCGGGCACTTAAACACCTTCCTGCCCAAACCAATTTTGAGCTTTCAGCGCTGTCACACTTTGAATGACAATTGCGCGGTCATGCTACACTGTACCCAAATGAAATTTTTATCATTTTTTTCCCACAAATAGAGCTTTCTTTTGGTGGTATTTGATCACCTCTGCGGTTTTTATTTTTTGCTAAACAAATAAAAAAATACCGAAAATTTTGAAAAAAAACTTTTTTTTGTTTCAGTTTCAAAACTTTGCAAATAAGTAAGTTTTCTCCTTCACTGATGGGCACTGATGGGGTTACACTGATGGGCAATGATAAGGCGGCACTGATGGGCACCGATGAGGTGGCACCGATGAGGCGGCATTGATGGACACCGATATGTGGCACTGATAGGCGGCACTGATGGGTGGCACTGATAGGTGGCACAAATTGGCACGGATTGGCATGGATAGGTGGCACAGGTGGGCATGGGTTAGGCGGCACAGGTGGGCATGGGTTAGGCGGCACAGGTGGGCATGGGTTAGGCGGCACAGGTGGGCATGGGTTAGGCACTGATAGGCGGCACAGATGGGAACTGATAGGCGGCATTGTATTATAATATATTGTACTAGTGGATGCCAATCAGTGCCAATCAATAATGCATGCCAATCAGTGATGCCCATTGTGGGCACTGATTGGCATCCATTGTGCCACTGATTGGAATCCCTGGTGGTCTAGGGTGGCATACCTTGTCCTTGGCATCCCTGGTGGTCTGGTGGCGTCCCTGGTGGTCGAGTGTTGGCATCCTAGGGGGGGCTGTGCTGATAATCGATCAGCACAGACCCCCTCGTCAGAGGAGCAGCCGATCGGCTCTCCTCTACTCACGTCTGACAGACGCGAGTGAGGAAAAGCCGATCACTGGCTTTTCCTATTTACACTGTGATCAGCCGTGATTGGACACGGCTGATCACATGGTAAAGAGTCTCCGACGGAGACTCTTTACCGAGATCGTAGTTGCCGGGTGTCAGACTGACGTCCTGTCAGGATTATGAAACCACTTTGCCGCCGTCTATTTGCTATGGGCGGGCGGCAAGTGGTTAAAAGAAGAAAAACGCCCAAATCTGCTCAATTCGAGCGACAAAAAAGGGTCCAGAACTAGTTTAAGCTTCATGCGTTCGGCTTCAGGCGACATGTAGTGGAGATGTCAACCATCTCCATTGAGAATAATAGAATTGTTCCCCTCTAGCGTCTAGTAGCTTCAGGCTTCAAGCTACAAAACGCTCAGGTGTGAATGGGGTCTAAGAATAATATTTGAAGCATGCTCAACTTTAGACATTTACAGTGGCTGTCATTTATGTTCATTACACAGGCAGGCTCTGCTTCCTGCTTAGTTGAGCAACACAGTGACTGAATTACTTTGCCTCTTGCCAATATTATTTCCCCCCCCCCCAGCAGTTGTTCAGTAGAAATGCCACCTGTGCTGCCTGATAAACACAGATGATCTAAATCTGCACATGAATTCCAAGCTCGGCAATTTAGAACTGAAAACATGCAACGATATGGAAGTTAAAAAAAACGGGTTTTCAGATAACTATTTTACAACAGTTTTATAAAATTCACCATAAACACATCATGGATTTAAATACTTGATGGAGTGGGTCTCAAATGGGGCCCCTGACATCACCCAAAGGGCAACACAGTGTATTCCGTCCTGCAAGCGCACTGTCCTAGTCCGGGTTTTCACAATGGGGAGGGATGGGAGGCAGTTTACAGGCACTATTTTACTTTGTAAAAGGGGTCTAAATGTAGCAGTACCCACTTCCGAGACTCATGCAATGCTTTATTTCATCAAGATAAAATACAACAATGTCCTCCACGCTCAACATGTTTCAACCTTCAGCAGGCTAAGACCAAGGCCCACTGAGGGTTGATGCGTATGAGCGTGGAGGACATTTTGTTGTATTCTATCTTGGTGAAGGCATTGCATGCAGGGTTGCCAATAAATTTACTGACAGTTAAAAATAAAGCGATTTTTACAATTTTAGGGGCTAATGATTTGTCATGCTAGGTTAACTGTATAAAGCAGAGTTTTGTCTGGGGAAAAAAAAAAAAAATAAATAAAAAAAAAAAAAAAAAAACAACATTTAAAGTCAGCAGCTACAAATACTGCAGCTGCTGACTTTTATTAGGACCCTTACCTGTCCAGGGACCCGTGATGTCTGCACTCCTTTCTAAGGGAATCTTAGGGGCGGCACAGTGGTGTAGTGGGTAGCACTCTTGCCTAGCAGTAAAAAAGGGTCGCTGGTTCAAATCCCAACCATGGCATTACCTGCCTGGAGTTTGCATGTTCTCGCTGTGCTTGCGTGGGTTTCCTCTGGGTACTCCGGTATTCTCCCACACTCCAAAAGACATGCTGGTAGGTTAATTGACTTTTGTACAAAATTGGCCCTAGCATATAAATGAGCTGGGGACATTGGATTGTGGGACTGATGCGAGTGTGCGATGTATGTCGAGCGCTGCGTAAATTGATGGCACTATATGGGTACCTTAAATAAAATGATATAATAGATGAGCATCTTAATGAGACACAAAATACAGGGATAGGGACAATTGTAGCCTCAGATTGAACTGGATGGACTGGTGTCTTTATTCAACCTTACTATAAATGTCAATCCTTTGATTTACATGGCTGAATTGTCAAAATTGCAATATTTGCTGAAGACACAATGGGGTTTATTTACTAAAAAAAAACTTTAGAGTGCAGAATATGGAGCAGCTGTGCATTGTAGCCAGCTTCTAACTTCAGCTTGTTCAATTAAGCTTTGACAAAAAAAAAAAAAAAAAAAAAAGTTGATTTCTATGCAAAGCTGCACCAAATTTTGCACACTCAAGTTTTAGTAAACCAACCCCATGGTGTTGAAGGCCTTCACCCCTTGTTGATTGTTCCAGTTTCATGATAATGGTCTCCATCATGCCTCTTGTGAACCAGTGGTCTTCTCTATTCAAAATGTGTTTCTTTATGGAGAGGTTGCTCATCTGCCAATTGGATTCTTCTTCACTACACTGCAAATATCAAGTTATTTGCTTGTGTTTTGGTTATGGATCCCTTTGATGTACGCGCTTCTGTCTGAACAAATTTTAAATGACCCTTTGCAAATTAATGTTTGAACAAATTGCTCACCACAACCACCCTACAAAACACGTTTGCCACATCTGATATTTCTCTTAGCATTATAAAAAGAAAAAAAAAAAAGTTACGATATTGTGACAGAATAGAAGCCAATATAAAGAATATATTTTTTGACTGGCTTGAGTAAGCACCAAAACACAGACTACTGCCAAGGGTCCCAAGGCTTGCACAATAAAGTGCCAAATGTGTACCAGGGATTCACCCGATCTACAGACTTTCAAAGTGCTCTAAAAGATTTTACAATTCCTTGAACACCTTTTGATAATTCAGAGCCCAGTCTTTCCCTTACCATTGTCTGCAGGATGCCTTTTAACTCAGAGGCTAGTTGTTCGTGTCCTGGTCCGTGGAGCATCAAGAGAACCTCACGGTCCAAAGTGACATCAAGGGCAGACGTGCGGCCTGAGGAGAACATCCACTCAGCTGTGGAGACCTGGTCATGTGATAAAGTGGGGAGATTTGTGAGCAATGCAGACAGAGGGGTAAGGTTGGACCAATTCTACTCTGTGTAGCATGCACCTACCTCTGGCGACTGCTGTGCATATTCCAGCTCGGTGTGCAGCGAGCTCAAACCAACATTAATAACACGGTTTAACTTACACATAATTGGTGAACTGATGCCATTCCTAAAGAGAATATACAGGAGATCTTAGAGGGATACTTCTTTTTGACTTTTAAAACCAACTGTGCACAGACATAAAATTCAATTGCATTTATGCACCTTATGGAAGACTCCTAAAATATGGTGGCAAAATACACATTACTCGTATGGGGATAAGACGCATATGGGTGACAGAAGAAAATAACAGTGATTCACTTCCTATGGTCTCAAACCAGATATATTTGAGTGATCATCGATGGCATTAACCACTTGCTAACCAGGCCTTTTTCTGACACTTGTGGTTTACAAGTAAAAATCTGTAAATTTTTGCTAGAAAAAAAAAAAAAATTATAATATATATATATATATATATATATATATATATATATATATATATATATTTATAGTAACATTGGGGGATGTTTAACTCAGTGGCAGATGCCTTTTCAGTAAGTTCACAGCAAACAGGAACTTTCGTTTAAGGGCATGGTAGCCCACTTTTATTAAAAAGGAACAAAGTTCACACATGCACTTGGTTGCCCACACAGGGGTTCTTCTGCCCAAAAAAAAATACATGAAAAATGCCAAGCCACCTGGCTCTCCAACAGCACTGCCACCTAGGCTTTACAATTCAGCCCTCTTGGCCTTATAACAGGGTTCCCGCACAACTACTGTACCTCTTTTCAGCTTCCTTGCTGCTCAGGCCTTCCACTTCAGGCTCTCATTTGTCTCAGATGTGCACAGCTTTAACACACACATTGTCTATCTAGAAAGCAGCCCCTCACTGCTCTGATCCTCAGACTTGGGTCTCTGGCTTTCTCTAGTGCACACCTGCACTCTGGACTCTGGACTCCTGGAGACCTCCTGTCTCTCTGGGTGGAGCCCAGAACCCTAACTTTGCCATTAGCCCAGGACCCACCTGCTCAATCAACCAGCCAGACTCCTGGCTGTTCCAAAAACCCGGTCCCAGGATTGGAGATTCCATCCCACCCATAACGCTATGGAATCTCCGGGCTCCAGGTCCCAAAGTGGATTTTACAAACTTTGGAGGAAACTGATAAAACAGATTCCTCCACATTAAATACCCCTTCAACCTGCCTATTTGAGAACCCTGGGCAACAATTACTAGGACAGGGAACTGTACTGTCACTAATGTATTGTAATATATATATATATATATATATATATATTATACATACATATATATATATATTATACATACATATACATATACATATACATATACATATACATATATATA